>NC_073259.2:67312500-67560000 GCF_029289425.2 Pan paniscus
GATTTAGTGCTTGGGTAGAGGTGGTGGTTACTTACTGTAATAAAGCATTAACAAGAAATGTTAAATGGATGCTCCAAAGTTTTAATCATCTGGGTTTAAATCATTAGGAGGGAAAAAACTGCAGAAATTACAAATATTTGACCAGATTAAAAGAGGGTACTAATAAGAGAAAAGAAGGAACAGTTCTAGAAAAAAACTTCTGTATCCTGTTAAAAATGGCATTGCATGTGTGAACTATGGTTTGTATATCAAAGAAGAAAAGGATGCAATATTTAAATACTTGACTCAGAAAAATGGAAACATGACTGAAAACTACGATTTTTTCTAGATTAAAAAAATATGACCATTGGTAATACTCAATAATAAGGAAAACCTTCTTCAAAGACTCAGGGATGCTTAAAGATACATTAATCACTTTTCATTTAATTACATCAAACCAAGAAGACTTGCGTAGGGGAAACAACTACTTATGAAACATTTTTCTTTGGTTTTAGGAAGCAACTGAAGAATATAACTGTGACTTCTGGGGATTACAGCCTCTTTCAGAAGGATAAGCAAGAACAGAATATTCCTGTCTCAAAAATTATTACCCATCCTGAATACAACAGCTGTGAATATATGAGTCCTGATATTGCACTGCTGTATCTAAAACACAAAGTCAAGTTTGGTGAGTATGGAGAGTTAGAATATTAAAAATGCAGTGGAGGAAAACTGCTAATTATGTTCAAGTTAACTTTCATGTCTGTGTGGCTGTCTAGTAATAGAACAGCTAAGCTTTGTTTCTTTTTAAAATAATTTTGTTCAGTCTATAACCTATTGAGAAAATACTGTATAGGCTACATGTCCTAGCCACAAATTATTTATGCTTAACCTAACAATCAACATTTTTTCCCTTTCATTTATTTCCATTGATACATATTAGAAGTACATATTTTCAGGGTACATGTGATAATTTGATACATTCATATAATCAAATCAGGGTAATTAGGATATCTATTACCTTAAATATTTAGCTTTTCGTATATGCTAGGAACACTGGAATCATTTCTCTGATCTATCAAACATCAGGTCTTACCTCTTCTAAGTGTGTATTTGTATCCGTGACTCAATCCCACTTCATCCTCCCCTCCTCCCTACCCTTCCCTGCCTCTCATAGCCACAGGTTTACTCTCTATCTTCATGAGATTCAGCATTTTAGCTCACACATGAGGGAGAATATGTGATATTTGTTTTTCTCTGCTTGGCTTATTTCACTTAATATCCATGTTCAGTTTCATCTGTGTTGTTACAAATGACAAGATTTCATTCTTTTTGTGGCTGAATAATAGTCCGTTGTGTATATATACTACATTTTCTTCATTCATTCATTGATGAACAACTTAAGTCCATATTTTGGCCAACTGGTATTTTAAGGACTCCTGTGTCTTGGCTGGGCTACATTCTAACTACCTACCTATATTCATCTCTAACAAAAAAGCTCGGAACATTTGAAAATATTTTCAGAGATTTCTTTCTGTCATTACTGTGAACAAGATATCCAACACTCTCTCAACACAGGTAATATAAATATTCTGGGTAAAATACTAAAAGCCCCCTTTTGTTTAAATGCAAGAAAAGGAAGTGTTAAGTGGCCAAAAACAAAGCACAAGTCCGGAGTAGTTAGCCAGGCCACTGCCCTTAAGGGATCAAATTGATCTTTAAGATCCTAGAGATTGACCTGGCCATGAGGGGAGCTGTAAAGAACCTGGAACTTTCTGAAAGGTGATGCTTTGAAAGATAGGGAGAGCGAGTTGTGTGTGTTATGCTACATAAAGTGAGGGAATAAGGACACTTACTTGTCTCAACCTTGGCTCTGGACAGAGGGTTCTCAGAAGAATCTGTAATCATGAGCCAGGCCTCACTCAGGTTTGATGCTGGAATTGACATCACCTGTGTGGCACAAAAACTCCAAGGCAAAATTTTAAAGTGGTTCCAGGTGAGTAATCAGCCTCTGGCAAAAGCCAAATAAATTCTCTGAGAGAATGAAATTTAAATCCCAGGTTTAATATATTCCCATAAAGTTTTAATGAATTCGAGCACAGAAACATGCAGAGAAATTTGCCATCAAAGATAGTCTGAAGAATTAACAATCAGAATCAGACCTTCAAAGGTTACAAATTTCGAGATAGAGAATAGAAAATGAGTATATTAAAGTTTAAAGCAGTGAAAGTTACTGAAAATGATTGAACCACAAGAAACTATTAGATGGAAGGGAAATTTGAAAATAAGCCAGTAAAACATGAAAATATAAAAATGTAATTGGAATTAGAAACTCAATAGAATATTTATCTACCAGGTTAGATTAGGTGTATGGAACTAGACAATCTGAAATAATTACCCAGAGAAGACAGTGACGATAAGAGACAGAGAAGATAGAGTGTAGTAAACATCCAATTTGAAGTTTGGAAAGAGTATGGATATTGGTAGAGAGAGACTGTAATTCAAGAGAAAGTGGCTGAGGATTGATCATAATTGATATCCAAATCTTTAGATTTAAAAAGCTTAGTAACTCCAACTATGATACAAAAAAATAATTATATATCTAGACATGTGCTGAAAATGTAGCACACTAAAAGAATGGATCCCAAAAGAATCTAGAAGGAAAAAGACACATTACCAAAAACGGAATGTTATTGACTTCTCAACAGCAGTAAGTGAATGTCAGAAGACAGTAGGCGATCAAAATACTGAGAATAACTCGAAGTGTATATAAGAGGAAACTATTGCCCCATTTTTTCTTTCCTTTATAGAAAACATCTATTAAAAGCCATCTATGCTAGTTATGTCAATTTTGTTTCCTCAATTCTCATAGCTGGGTGTATTAGGTTAAGTGTCTGTTCCACATTTAAGTGGATCAGACTTTCTCTCCACTGTTCCATAAATTTGGTCTTGTCACAGTCACTAATGACCTCTATGTTGCTAAATTCAAAGTAACTTCGCAATTCCCATCTTTCTGGGTAAGAGTTTTTAGCAGAATTGCTCATATGTTCTTGGAAATATTTTCTTCACTTGAATTCCAGGAATCCATTAGTTATTCTCCTACCCTATTGTACCCTTTCTTAGTCTTCTATGATGATTCTTCCTCTTCTCCTTGACTTCATATTGTTGGAGTGCCCCAGGCTCAGCCCTGGACATCTTATTCTCTAGTTGTGCTCATTCTCTTCGTGACCTCATCCAGGATCAATAATTTAAACATCTAAATCTAAAAAACTCTGGATTCATCCTTGATTCTTCTCTTGGACACTGTACATCCAATGAGTCAGAAAATCCTGTTGCTTCTGCTTCACTCACTTCACACTTTTGCCATCTTGTTCCAGGCAATACTGCCATCATGTCTTGCCTGGGTTAATTTTAATGGTCTCTGAAATTTTCTCAAGCTGCTTCTTCTGTCTTCCTAATGTTTGTTATTAACCCAGTGGCCAGAATAGTACTTTTTAATACATAAATCAAGTTATGTCACCCTATTCAAACCACTTCAATGGTTCTCCACTACATTTAGATGAAAATCAATGTCATTATTTTCTGACATACCCTCTTTTCTAGTCCTATATCTAACCTCTGATTTATTTTTTTTTTATGAAACTTACTTAATCTGCTCCAGTCATCCTGGCCTCCCACTGTCCCCTAAACATATATGCATGATCCTGCAGCAAGGATTGTTTCTTCATCAAATGACTTCCACCCAGATAACTACATGATTCCTTTCCTCAGCTTCAAGACTTTGCTCAGATGTCACCTGCTCAATGGGACTTTCCATGACCATAATATTTAAAATGACATCTTCCATGCCATTCTCCTTAATCTCCAGACTTATCTCCTTTATCCTATTATTTTTCCATAGCATGTATTTACCACTGAACAATGTATTATATTTGCTGTTTGTTTCTTCTCCCCTCACCCAACACACAAACACAAATATATACACTCATGAGGTTCTACCAAGACAGAGATATTTTTCTTTCTGTTCATTCGTTGAGATCTAAAAGAGTGCTTGCCACGTGATAATTTGATCATCTTGTTCTACTGTCTTCTAACATTCGCTTACTGCTGTTGAGAAATCAAGAACATTCCATTTTTGGTAATATGTTTTTTTCCTTCTAGATTTTTTTGAGATCCATTCTTTGTTTTTAGTGTGCTACATTTTCAGCAATGTCTAGACACAAAATTATTTTTTGCATCATAGTTGGAGTTACTGGGCTTTTTTCTAAAGATTTGGATATCAATTGTGATCAGTCCTCAGCCACTTTCTCTTGAATTACAGTCTCTTCCCACCATTATCCATATTTTTTCTAAGCTTCCCAGGTTCTTTACAGCTCCTCTCATGGCCAGTTAAATTTCTAGGATCTTAAAGATCAATTCAATCTCTCAAAGTCAGTGGCCTGGCTAATTCCTCTGGATTTGTGTTCAATAACTGTCAAGTGAAAAACTACCCTTTCAAAACAAAGGCATAGTCTAAAATGTTAGTAGATTAGGGGGCTCATGGTGATGTGCAGAACAATTGGCCTTATGTTTATCCTTGTTTTACTTTTTCTGCATTTCTCAAAATTTCTATAAATACAAAACGGTTTTATATGGAGAGGACAAAACTTAAAATATGTCACCATTACATTTAGAAAGAAAGTGTAGAAGCCATGAAATCAAGAGATTTCACTTTTCCAAATATATTCAACATGGCGTATTTATCCATGAACCTCATGCCTTTGTTGTTTTCTCAGGAAATGCTGTTCAGCCAATCTGTCTTCCTGACAGTGATGATAAAGTTGAACCAGGAATTCTTTGCTTATCCAGTGGATGGGGCAAGATTTCCAAAAGTAAGAGACACCAAAATGACTTAATACTTCTTCCAGCTCTCTGTATGTCCAGGGGAAGCAGAAATAATTTTGTTGACCATGAGTAGTACATTTATCATTTTTTATCACTAATTTCTGACACAACGAAGATTTCTGGTAGTCCTCAGCATTGAAAGGCTTATACTGTTAAAAAGGCTATTCATATCACTCCTGCTGCTGCCAATTTGGTATGGCAGATAAAGGAAGCTGGATAGAGCTGTGATAGATGAGGAGGAATAAGGCAAAAGGATGATCAGGAAATAGCAACAATAGTTAAGCTTCTTTGTCTTTAATATTGTGACTTTTTTGAAAAGTCAGACTCAGAAACAAAAAGTAGAAGGGTGATTACCTGGGATTTGAGAGTGAGAGAAACGGGAAGATGTGGTTCAAAGGGAGTAAATGTGGAATTGTATGACAAGTAAGTTCTGGAAATCCAATATACTGCATGGGAACTATAGTTAATATATTGAATACTTGAAATTTGCCAAGAGAGTAAATGTTAAGTATTCTCACTACAAAAAAGTTAACTCTGTGGGGTGATGTAATGTTAATTAGCATGATTATGGTAATCATTTTGCAATGTATACATATATTAAAACATCACCTTGTACTCCTTGAATAAATACAATTTTTATTTGTCAACTATACCTAAAGCTTGACAACAATACATTGTGATTTTTTATTTTATAGAGTATTTTAGGCAGGGCGCAGTGGCTCACGCCTGTAATCTTAGCACTTTGGGAGGCCAAGGTAGGAAGATGGGAGCCCAGCAGTTCCAGACCAGCCTGGATAACATAGGAAGACCTTGTCTCCACAAAATAAATAAATAAATAAATAAATAAATAAATAAATAAATAGCAAATCACGGTGGCATGCCTGTAGTCCCAGCTACTTGGGAAACTGAGGTGGGAGAATCACTTGCTCCCAGGAGGTTGAGGCTACAGTGAGCCTTGATTGTACCATTGCACTCCAGCCTGAGTGACAGAGGGACACCTTGTCTCAAAAAAATCATTTTTATAAAACATTGCTATATTGACCAAAGTTTTCCTCTCTTGGGGAAACATTTAAGCATTTGTTTAGAGCAGCCACAATTGTACAATTGCCTATGTTACCTTAAAAATCTGCTGAATTTTTAAAAAATGTCCTCTGCCACATATCTGATTTTTAGAAGTGAATATGATTCACACCTAAAAACAATTACTTCTACATGTGGTTAAAAATCTGTTTGAAATAGTTCCAAACTTGTAGACTTCCCATTAATTTGTTTCCATGAGGATATTGTGTACTAACTTATCTGTCCTCTCTCTACAGCATCAGAATATTCAAATGTCCTACAAGAAATGGAACTTCCCATCATGGATGACAGAGCGTGTAATACTGTGCTCAAGAGCATGAACCTCCCTCCCCTGGGAAGGACCATGCTGTGTGCTGGCTTCCCTGATGGGGGAATGGACGCCTGCCAGGTACAAAAGTGTAAACCAGCCTAGCTGTTCAGTAACACGTGGGTAAAAGTAGATTCTGCCTTTCCCCAAAAGAAGCTCATGTTTCTTCTATTACTGTGTCAAAATTCTTTTTCCCTTCATCTTTTCCTCTGATTTCTACTGAAAAAGTGTACTTGACCTGAGCAGAAAGAATTATTTCCTGTCTCCACGTCCATTCCTACCCCTACACTTCTTTTATTTTGGTGGGTTGGCAAAAGGGGTTAGTTTCAACGTGTGCAACCTAACGGAATCAAGCAAGATGACCACTTTCACAATCTTATTAGGTCTAGCTATGAATTCTTCATTTCACATATTGTTAAGCATTGTGGATTTTTTTTCCTTTGGTGCAGAATATATTTTCACAAAGTTTGACTGAAGATACATAGCTTTAGTCACTGTTGTGTAAGAGATATTGGGAATGACCACAATCTCCCAAGACTGACACAACTTCACAATGAATACCAATCTTCCCAAGATATTTAGAGAGGACAAGGAGACCAATTTGTGAAACACATGAGTTTTAAGTTTTAGATAGGTCTTCCAAGTAAATTATCTTCTCTTTTAAGGTGGAGCAGTAAGGAGTCATTATTCTTGGCCAAAAAGCAGCTTGAAAATGTTGAGGGAAGCTCTCTGAAATTATCTGTTGGAAGGATTTTTGAGTTTTTCTTCGAGGCGATGACAGGAGTTTGGGAGGGAGGAGATTGAAACGTACACTTATGCCGCTTTCTAAATTGGAAAACAGGCTAAAGGTGCTTTTTCCTATCTGCATTCATTACAGGCAATCCTTTTTTGGATGAAGCCCTCTATACCTTTTGAGAAGAGTTTAATCTGACACAATGTTGTCTGAAACATAGTCTTAAAGCAGCATAGATTCTGGAATGTTATTGAACATGCAATCCTAAAATCTTGGGTTCTTTATTCTGTAGCATAAGAGCCAATGTGGTCCTTTCCTTTTTTTCTTTTTCTTTTTTTTTTTTTTTTTTTGAGATGGAGTCTCGCTCTGTTGCCCAGACTGGAGTGTGCAATGGTGCAATCTTGGCTCACAGCAACCTCTGCCTCCCAGGTTCAAGCAATTCTCCTGCCTCAGCCTCCTGAGTAGTTGGGATTATAGGCACCCACCACCATGCCCAGCTAATTTTTTTGTATTTTTAATAGAGACAGGGTTTCACCATGTTGGTCAGGCTGGTCTCGAACTCGTGACCTCAGGTGATACACCAGCCCCGCCTCCCAAAGTGCTGGGATTACAGGTGTGAACCATGTGCCCTGCCCAGGCTTTCTGTTTTT
Source organism: Pan paniscus (assembly GCF_029289425.2). Taxonomy (NCBI): domain Eukaryota; kingdom Metazoa; phylum Chordata; class Mammalia; order Primates; family Hominidae; genus Pan; species Pan paniscus. The sequence goes on from NC_073259.2 coordinate 67,320,134, forward strand.
AAAGCTTTGAGGCCTTGAACTATTTTGAGGGATCTATTCACTGGTGCTCCATAGGATTGGAAGATGACCTAGTCTTTCCTAGCAATTCCAGGTGACAAGCTATAGTAGAAACATCTATCTATAACTACCTCCCTTCCAACGATTTTTAGAATGTACATGGTAGTTTAAAAAAAGAAAGAGGAGGAAGAGAAATTGTTAACCTGACAAGATTGCAGCCAATAGGTATAAAGAGATTTTATCTTCATGAAAAGATTTTGCCTTGAAACTAATGATAAGGACACAAGAAAATGGATAAACAAAAAGCTGATGGACGATGACTAGTGGACTTCTTTGCCTCTACCTCTTTTCACTTTGTGATGAGTGCTGATGTTTACAGAAATGATGAAATATTTTACACTGTGGCTATTTTCAAATTTCCTTTTTTTTGTACCATGAAAGGGGGACTCTGGAGGACCACTGGTTTGTAGAAGAGGTGGTGGAATCTGGATTCTTGCTGGAATAACTTCCTGGGTAGCTGGTTGTGCTGGAGGTTCAGCTCCCGTAAGAAACAACCATGTGAAGGCATCACTTGGCATTTTCTCCAAAGTGTCTGAGTTGATGGATTTTATCACTCAAAACCTGTTCACAGGTAGGTGAATTCTTTCTTCCTCATCTCATCCTAACTCAAGGGTAGTTACTCTGCTATGTTGCGATATTATCAGAACTAAGCTTTAGAACAAAGCAAGAATGAGGCTGGTTTTAAATTCTTAGTCCAGTGTAGATACTTGTCTCTGAAACCCTGAGTACAGAAATCTGTCAATATAACTTGAACAAACCAAATCCCTGTATAACATTTTCATGAGATGCCTTTTTGCATTTATGAGATTTTATTAATAGACCTTGAGAATAGACTCATCGGGGGATTCTTTCTTCATTTTTTCAGTTGGCATGATTTTTCTCTGTACTACTTAAGAACACCAAAAATAAATCACTCATCTCCCACTTTGCCCGTTCAACCTTGTTAACTTCCTTGGCAACAGTGAAAAAATGAGGGAGAGTTAATTTGGCTCTGTGACACTCAAATCTAGATTAGGAAAATGTGGGCCTGGAGATACCAAACCTGTCGTCTGCAGAATGAAAGAAGCCCGAGAGAACACAGCTTTCAGGAACAAGCAGTTGAATGCAGAAACCACACATTTTTTTAAAATGACAAGACCCAGAGCCCCAGAACATAGCGCTCTCTCCATCCTCCATCGCTTTCTCATGGCAGTCCAAGGGCAGCCACCTGACAGGGCTTTTGGAAGTGGTGCTGTGGATCCTACCACAGGCCAGCACTTCCTCAGACTGCCACAGACTCTCCTTTGGTCTTAGATGTAAAAGGCCTCTTCACTGCTCCACTGCAGGGGAGCAGTTCTCTTCTGGTAGCAGTTGTGTTCCATTTTGATCACCTGGAAGGGAAAGTTGACAAGGTTTAAAAGCCCTGAACAAAGGTAAATGGTAACAATGAGATTTTACAAGAGCAATGAAATCAGACATTAATGGTTAATTTCAGTGAAATGAACACCAGAACGTGATAAGTGATTTATTTAAATAATGCTTCCTTCGGATAATCTTCTAAGCTTCTCATCTTCTATTTGCCTATTTTTTATAGTTCATCTTCCCCTCTGTCTTTCCAGAACTGGCTATGCTTTGGAAATAGGGTTAAATTGAGTTTTCTTAACTCTTAAAAATCAGAGAATTGAATATTTCACATCTTATTTTTAAAACCACACTAACCATCAAATCAAATCAATTCTTGCTTCCACGTAGTCCTTTAGCCTTTTTTAAAAGACATAGTGGGTTACTGACTCTGAGAAAAGATTCCCTCTGCATTGATTTTAGTAGAAGTTATAATTCTTCATATTCTTTTAACTTCACATTGTTAAAAATGTTTTATTTAAATGATTATTATTGGGAATGGCACTGACTCCTTATACCTTTTACAGGTTTGGATCGGGGCCAACCCCTCTCAAAAGTGGGCTCAAGGTGTATAACAAAGGCCCTGAGTTCTGTCCAAGAAGTGAATGGAAGCCAGAGAGGAGAGGGTATGTGTGGTTCTGATTAGAGAAGGAAGCTGACTTGAAGAAAGTCATCAGAGGAAAGCAAACAGGAGGATTGTACCATATTCACAATCTGAGTTTTATTTAAATTTTTGAATGTAAACTTTAAAAGCCCTGCTCATATTCATACATAGGCTCCAACATTTAAAACCTGACCCTGGCATCTAAAACTTTTGAGTGAATGAGGGAGACTTTCCATGCCATTGCTAAAAGCTGTATCCATTTATTTATTTATTTATTTATTTATTTATTTTATTTTATTTTATTTATTTTGAGATGGAGTCTCACTCTGTCACCCAGGCTGGAGTGTAGTGGCAAGCAGTCTCTGCTCACTGCAACCTCTGCCTCCTGGGTTCAAGCGATTCTCCTGCCTCAGCCTCCCAAGTAGCTAGGACTACAGGCACCCCCCACCACACCCAGCTAATTTTTTTTTTTCTTTTTGAGACAGAGTCTCATGCTGTGTCCCCCAGGCTGGAGTGCAGTGGCACAATCTCGGCTCACTGCAACCTCCGCCTTCCGGGTTAACGCCATTCTCCTGCCTCAGCCTCCCGAGTAGCTGGGTACAGGCACATGCCACCACGCCCGGCTAATTTTTTGCATTTTTAGTAGAGACGTGTTTTCACCGTGTTAGCCAGGATGGTCTCGATCTCCTGACCTCGTAATCCGCCCGCCTCGGCCTCCCAAAGTGCTGGTATTACAGGAGTGAGCCACCGTGCCCGGCAATTTTTGTATTTTTAGTAGAGACAGGATTTCACCATGTTGGCCAGGCTGGTCTCGAACTCCTGACCTCAGATGATCCACCCGCCTCGGCCTCCCAAAGTGCTGGTGCTGGGATTACAGGCGTGAACCACTGCACCCAGCTTATTTAACATCTTTTTTTTTTTTTTTAAAGACTGGGTCTTGTTCTCCACCCAGGCTGGAGTGCAGTGGCATGCACTCTGCCTCCTGGGTTCAAGCAATTCTCCTGCCTCAGTCTCCTGAGTAGGACTACAGGCATGGACCACCACACCTGACTAATGTTGGCCAGGCTTGGTCTCAAACTCCCGACCTCAAGTGATGCAACCGCCTCAGCTTCTCAAATTGTACTTTAGCATCTTTATACAAAGGTATTTAACCTTACCCAAGACAGCCTAGAAAGAGATGGGAAAGTTGGATAAATGTTAAATCTGAAGAAGTGTTTTTAAAAGTTTTGATTTTGATTCAAATTATGGTGAATTCAGAAATGTTTTTAAAGTCTGTTTGCAAATACAATGTCTAAATCATAGCTTCTAAAAATGTTTGCATTCCCATAAATATCGATGAAATGACTAATATAAATCATACAGCTTCAGGCTGGCCTCTGTATCATTTTGAAATGTTGTCTATGGGTGAGGCAAATGATCGGCTTGTTTCCCATGTTTTTGAAGATTGTAAACCTCAGGGGACAGTGTTATTTGGAGAAAGTGGGAAGATTTGTTACCCCCATTCCAAAGGAGACTACTATTCTCATAATTGGTATGTATCCTACATAGGAATGATTCCTGGGGCTTTTCCTCCCACAAAATGGGGCAGTTTAAAACACTCTACTTCAGCAATTTTTTTTTGAGACAGGGTCTCCCTACATTGCCCAGGCTGGGCTCGAACTCCTGGGCTCAAGGGATCTTCCTACCCCAGCCTACTAAGTAGTAGGGATTATAAGGGCATGCCACCACAACTTGGCTTATTTTGGCATTTTTATCTGGTATCTCCAGTTCTACTATAAAAGTATCTATTTCATCTGATACTTTTTGATTGGTGAATATTTACTCACTCATGTAAATCATCAACCTGAATAGTTATTAAACTAAAGTTTCCTTGAATGGATGTATTCAAATACTTAATACTAACAGCGTCTGGCAATGAGACTGCTATGGGATTTAGTGATTAATTCTGTCACATTTATTTCTATGATCATGGTAATATTTTGCTTAGCATCACCTAGAAGATGGAAAATAGTTCATGTCCTATAAGCTTTAGTCTCGTTTTACGAATTTTCTACATACCCTGTCCTCTAAAATATATCTAAATGTAGCTAAAAATATCTTTAAGCTTTAGAAAATCTTTCTGCAAGTATCTCATTTTCTTAAGTGATCTAAATTCATTTTTAAAATCGTACTGAGACTTGAATAGTGTACTACAAAGATAACTGTTCTACAAGTTTATAATCTGGTAGAAAGAGCTAGACAAAAATAACTATACTACAAGAGGAAATAAGCTTTATAATCCACACCATCCAAGAAAGTGCACACTATAAAAGATAGAGACTAATTCTCTTTGGTGTGGTTTTTAAGGTATGTGTGGAGTGGTTAGAAGTGTGGGGAGAGATATAAATGTTATAGTGGAAAAGATGGCATTGAAATGAGGCATTGAAGGATAGTTACGATTTTATAGCTCATGAGTTCTTTGGTAGCTCTAATACTGAAGATTTCAACAGATGGAGAGGCAGGAAGAGGTCATTCTATGCCAAGGGAATTAGGTATAAGCAATGTCAAGGAGGTGGGGAAGATTAGGGTTTTTTGGGTTTTGAGTGTCCCACTGTGACTGGACAACAATGTGAATGGGAACTGGGGTAGCAGTGGATGATGAGAATAGAAAGGATGATTGGGACTTAATTGCAGAGGACTTTGAGTTCCATGCAGAGAGATTAGACCTTATGCTGCAGCCAATGGGTATGCTAAAACTAAAATGATGGAAAGACTATAACTTTCAAAACTAATGTAAAATGAATATAAATATTTATTTCAAGTACAGATAGAAAAGATGTGGCTTAATTTCAGCTCATAATTTAATAGGCTTAATGATCTAAACTGACTTTGTCTCAGGCAAACTTGTGATGATAGAATGCCAATAAAGCTTTTGCCACCTTTGCTTAAGCTATTAGAAGGATATTTAGAACAAGAGTTTAAGAAACTCTTTTATTAGAGTCTCAGGGACCTCTAGGACCTCTAGGGTACAATCTTTAGACAGGGAGATTGATAAGCCAGAATTTGTCTGAAGGAAAATGACCAAGATGGGAAAAATTCAGAACAATGTTTTGAGAGGTATGGTTATAGGAACCATAATATTTTTTGATCCAAAGAAGACTGAAGAGGAGGAGGGAAGTGTCTTGATTTATCTTAGAGGCTACTAAAGAAGCAGAGTTAGACTTGTTCTGAATAATTGCAGAGCTGAAAACTAAGACCACTGGGTAGAAGTTAGAAGGCAGAGTTCAATTCAATATTAAGTCATTTATTGTTTGAATGATTTCTGAAATTAACTAGCCTGCTTCAGGAAGTAATCAATGCTCTTGATAAGTGGATATTTGAGCAAAGTATTTGTATATTGGGTAAGAGACATGCAGATGGCAGCCTACTTACCCTCAAACACAGTGACCCAACTTAGACAATTAAGCATTTCAGAGATCTCTGCAAGAAAAAGTTTCAAGAGAAGAAGGGTTATTTTAGAAGTAAGAATCAGGTCAAATGCCATCGCATATAGAAACTCAAACTTCTTGAACTGAGCAGAACTGTAGGATCAGAAGCCACGTTCATAGTGGGTTAAGTGACTGTTGAAAATTTAGTATCCCAAATAATCAACAAATTTCTATTGAACCCTCAGGATGTGTAAGACACTGTCTTAGGTGCTAGAGATACAGCAGTGAATGAAACACACAAAAATGTTTGCCTTTGTGGGGCAAGTTAGAAGGTGGAAATGGGATAATTTTTAAAGATTACATATAATAGTAGAAGGTAGTAAATGCTATACCAAAAAATAAGGCAAGAAAGGGGGGTGGAGAATGAAAGTATACAATAACAGAGAGGGTGGTTAGGGAAGACCACATTATAAAGATGATACTTGAAAAAAGGACTTGGATAAAGCAAGGGAGGGAATTATATGATCATTTTGGAAAGGAACATTAAGGCAGAAGGAATGGTATGTGTGAGACAAGAATACATTTGGTATATTTGGGGAATAGCAAATTGACCAGAGAGCCAGAGTTGAGTGGCTGGAGAGGGGCAATGTGGCCAAATTCTTTAGGACTTACGGGGCATGAAAAGAACTTTGGATTTTACCGTAAGGGAGCTAGAGAGCCATTGGAGGATTTTGAATGAGGAAGATCATGATCTGACACATTTTAAAAAGATCACTTTTATTACTGGGTTGCAGATAGACTGTAGGCAGGCAAGACCACAAGCTGGGAGACCAACTACTGCAATAGTCCAGGTAAAAGATGATGCGGTCATCCAGGTAAAAGTCTAGCTTTGACCACATTTGTAGAGGTGGTGAAGAGTGGTAGGGCCATAGGATTTGCTGATGAGTTGACAGTTTGGGTTTTGAGGGAGAATGAGATCCCCATATGAGTAACCTAACAGTTTTTAACCTGAGCTATTGGAAGAATAGAACTGTTGTCTGAGACGGAAACATTGGGGTGGTGGCTTTTAGACAGTAGGGTCAAGAGAGGCACTTTGTTTTGATAAAGTAGACTCAACTGTGCTTATGGACAGAGAGTGAGAGTCAACAGTCATAGGAAACACATAGAAATGTGAAGTAAGCTTTCTGAGAACACAACAAATAAAGAAGGTTTGGCATTGAAAAGAGGGCAGAATAATTTCTTTTCTGGGAAAGCAACAAAGAAAGTAATCTATAGGAAAGTTGAAGGAATTTACACTGGATGTCTTAGTTACCACATGAGATTTTAATTGCTTCAACTTTAGTAGATGAAGTAGAGATAAAATAGTTAAGATATAAATAGTTTATAGGGACTAAAGGAGTCAACCAGAGATTAATAAGACTTTCAGTAGCAGTAAAACCCAATGAGTATTAGCATCTATTTGTACTATATTTCAATAAATCAAGACAAAAAAATTCATTGTAAAATACTGCTTCAATAGGAGAAAACAAAATTCCTAAGATAGGTTCATATAAGGCTGAGTCACCAAAGACTGTCTTTAGTGTAAGGCTAAACAAAGTGTAAACCCACCCACATGGAAAGTTACATGCCTCAACCTTGGCAGTAGATGTAGGGAGAGGTAAAAAAATTATTTGAGAATTTGAACTACAGGTTAATACTCGTGCAGATCTACCATCTAAATTCACACCTCAAGTATAGGCCAAAACATGTCAAGCAGAAAATTCGGCACTGTGAAGTTGACAGTGAGCAACGTGACTGACAGAAGTGTATACAGATTCTGCCAGGAAGAACTCTTTCAATTCAGGTCTACAGAAATCGTAAGACTCCTTTGTAAGATGCATTCTAATTTTAGAATGTGCAAATGTGAAAAAATTGTGCTTTAGAAATGAGTATAGGGCCAATTTGCACAGTCAGTGACTTCTTCAGCATGCTGAGTAGCCTTAGATAGTGAAAGGGTTTTGTGAATTCCAACTGGAGCTAACTAGGAAATCATAAGGGAGACAGAGATAATATAAAGAAGGAGGACAGAGTTACACAGTCCCTCCAAGCCTCTCTGTATTCTGGTAGGTGGTAGCTAGATTCTCAGAAATGACAGATACCACCCAGGTTGCCCTCCTTCCTTTCATATCCATGAGAGACATTGCATTTCTCAGAGCCTAGATCAGTGCCTGGCACATAATAAATGCTCCATAGATTATTTGAATTAATAGATCAATGGTTAGTTTGGGGACCCCTCTCTCACTTAACTTGACCAGACTTCAAAATCCTCTTAAAACAGCAATTACTAATAATAAATCAAAGTTGGCATAGATTTGAAACCTATTTTTCATCTTTCAGCTAGAGATTTTGAGGACGAAAATAATTAGATGATGGAACAATTTGAGAAAGTACTGGCCTTTGAAGTCATAAAGCCTAAACTACAGTTCCACTTATACAAGAGATGTGATGAATCTTTTGTTATCAGTGCCAGTTTTCCCATTTGGAAATGGGTAATTTCTCTCCTGCCTACCTCAGAGAGATGTAATTAATCTCAAAGAGGATGATGGATGTGGAGTGCTTTTTTCCATTGAAGTGCTTAGCAAGTGAACTTTATAATATTTTAGACAGCTTATATTTACATCTATATTCAGGATGATGGACTTGAATAGAAAAACACTAAAGAGTTTCTGGCTGGGCATGGTGGCTCACACCTGTAATCCCAGCACTTTGGGAAGCTGAGGTGGGCGGGTCATGAAGTCAGGAGTTCAAGACCAGCCTGGCCAATATGGTGAAACCCCGTCTCTACTAAAAATACATAAATTAGCTTGGCATGGTGGTGCATGCCTGCAGTCCCAGCTACTTTGGAGGCTGAGGCAGAAGAATCGCTTGAACCTGGGAGGTGTAGGTTGCAGTGAGCCGAGATTGCGCCACTGCACTCCAGCCTGGGTGACAGAGTGAGACTCAGTCTCAAAAAAAAAAAAAAAGAAAAAGAAAAAGAGCTGCCAATTAAGGAGATGTCTGGTTAAAAAAAAAAATTATTAGTGTTTGCTTTTTGGAAACTGGGCATAAAATACTTGACTAATTCCGAAAGTCCTTAATATTCGTAAAGGGCAGTGAAGCTGTTAATAGGTCTAAGGTAAAGACTGCTGAATTTTGGAAAGAGTTAATTCCAACATGTTAGATTCTAGGTAAGATTGCTTTGCATTCAGGTGAAGGTGAGACATGGAAGAAGCTAGGATTTATGGCCCACTAGGATTTATTTTCTTGAATAATAAATTTATGTATGAAAATGAAGGTAAGGGATTATGTGTCAAATTACATAAGACTACTATCTCAAGTTGAGATATGCTTTTAAAAATGTTAGCAAAAAGTCACAGCTGACCTTACTGGGAGTTAGAGAGATGACATTTTAACCCAGGGACTGTGACTTAGGATGACCTTGGAATATGTGGCTGTTTAAGGTTAGCATACGCTGTATGGTCAATTCATAATTCATGAGAACCATAATTCAACCTCTGGGTGAATAGTATGAATTTTAATTAGGTGAATAACTCACATGAATCTTAGGTTTCTTCAATTTATACATCCAAATTCTAGCATTTTATAACTAAATGAAATTGAAGGGGTGGTTTCTGGTCGTTCTCCAATTAATACTCATCTATTTGTCAGATAAATGTTATTAATTTGAGCACGAATTTTTCTCACAATGTTCTATTGCCTTTTATCTTCTAGTATTCTATAAAATTGTATGGTTGTTGAGTTGTGAGCTAAAGCACAGGTATTAGATTTTATTTAGCAAATCTGACTCTGCCATTTATTACATTTTCTTCACCTTCCCCTACCCCAGCTTATATGTTTGGAAAATAATGGTACCAGAAGATAAAATAATCCTGATAAAATTTACAAGTTTAGACATGGAAAAGCAAGTTGGATGTGATCATGACTATGTATCTTTACGATCAAGCAGTGGAGTGCTTTTTAGTAAGTATGTTACATTTGTTTTTATTTGTCATTTTAGAGTATCTGAAAGACCAAAGAGATGCTAAAGGATCTAAAATAAAATTTCTGGCTGCTCTGCCTATGGAGTAGCCATTATTTATTCCTTTACTTTCCTAATAAACTTGCTTTCACTTTACTCAAAAAAATAAAAATAAAAAAATAAAATTTCTTTTATTGTACCAAGGGCAATGATCTTATCTTACAGACTTTTCCCTTCTAGAAGGGTTAAGGGGACGGAGTAAGAGTGGAGACAGTGATCAACACACTGACCATTCTTTTCAGTGTTTTTCTAAGTTAGGAACCAGATCCCACATTCCTTTCTCAAGTTCACTAACAGTATTGAATGCAATTGATGTCACAGTTGTCAGAAAACTTCCTTTTGAGGCAGTTTTTTTTATTATTTTTATCACAAAAGTGGGTACATGTTTACCAAATTTGGTAAATACAGATGAGCCAAAAGAAGAAAGTAGAAACCATTCATAACCCTGTCACCTAGAGATAATCTCTACTAGCACTTACAGGTGTATCTATTTACACATACACTTTGAACTTTACATTGTTGGATATAATTTCCTTCTCATAACACAATTGATCCTTTCATGTCATTCAATTTATTTTATTGAATACCTCTTATAAGCTACATAAACATAACCAATATATCTAATTTTGTTGAAATACTCTGTGTTAACCATGATTGAAGCTCTCCACAACTGTTATAGATCTGGATCTCTAGTTCTCTATAAGGCCAATGGTTAGGACAAATGTCTCTTCACACATATTTGACAGGAAGTTATAAACAAAGTATTGTACTAGGGGTTATAATATTTATTGTCTAAATTATTTCATGCTCAGGCCTGCTATTTACACAGTAATTATTCTTTCAACCAATCATTTGTTAAAAATTAACTGTATATATCATAGCAGGTACTGGACGTTTTTTGAGAAAAAGCATTCTGCCCAAATAGATTTGTAGTTTGAGGTAATCAAAGGTGTAAAACAAAGTAGGAAATGCCATTAGAACAGGGAATGTGCTGCGCTGATTCAAAAAAGGTAGCTCTTATTTCCAGTAGTTGTCTGGTAGAGTTTATCAGAGAGCTGAATTTTGAGTTAGGCCCTGAAGAATAAGTAGAATTTGGACATGTGAGACTTGGGGGTTGAGAAGGAGACTGGAATAGCAAAGTCACTGAAGCAGGGAATGTTGAATGATCAAAGGACCATTAAATAGTTTAGTGTGTTTAGATCAGAGATCTCTCATGGAAGATGATGGAAAACAAAACAAACGTGTAAGTTTCCACCACTTTTTAGTAATGTTATTTCACTTTCCTTCTCTTCTTTTAAGGTAAGGTCTGTGGAAAAATATTGCCTTCACCATTGCTGGCAGAGACCTGTGAGGCCATGGTTCCATTTGTTTCTGATACAGAAGACAGTGGCAGTGGCTTTGAGCTTACCTTTACTGCCGTACAGAAGTCAGAAGCAGGTGAGTGTTTCAGGTATTTAATTCCTTGCCATTTTCCCTTGATATGGGTGGGGAAGAGGAGAAAATGTCTTTGGCCATTCACTTTGAATTTCCCCAATGCTTCCACAGGGTCAGGTTGTGGGAGTCTGGCTATATTGGTAGAAGAAGGGACAAATCACTCTGCCAAGTATCCTGATTTGTATTCCAGTAACATAAGGTGTCATTGGTTCATTTGTGCTCCAGAGAAACACATTATAAAGGTAGGCAACTGAGGAATCGCTCTACCTCATAAAGAATAGAGTTACGTTAGTTAGGCAGAACTTAATTCATCTGGATTGTTAAATTGCCATTATGACTAGGAGCTTCTTTTAGCCATTTGCCATTTTTTTTTTACTCTGAAAAGAGATCTCTGTGAGTGGTTTTGAAAACTTTCAGTGGTTTAAAAATGTATCCAGTGAAAAGTAAGGCTCCTCATCAGATTCCCATTCTACCCGTGGAGGCAAACACTGATAACTTACTAGTGTCCTTGGGAGGTATTTTGAGCATTTACTAACGTGTGTGTGTGTGTATGTGCGCGCGTGTACTTATGCTGCTTGGCAATGCCTTGGTCACTGAAAAATATCTCAAAGATCTTTCCAGATGAGCCCACAGAGCTCTTCTTAATAACTGCATAAAATATTATATGATATTTCAGAACACATTAAACCAGTTCCCTATTAGCAGGTGTTTACTGAGCTTCCAGTCTTTGGTCATGCCAGCCATGGTGCCATGAATATCTGCTAGTGCCTTTGGATACATGTGGATATGTATAATTCCCAGAAGTAGATTCGCTGGGTCAAAGGGTTTGCACATTTAAACCTGGTAGTCATTGCCAAATTGCCCTTCAAAGAGACTGCAATTATTTACACTTCTATGTGAAGGCATATGAGGATGTGACAGAGAGCCTTTAAATACACAGAGGAAAACCCTTTAAGCTTCTCTCTTCTCTTCTTTGACCGTTTCCCTGGTTATGTTTCCATTTGCACAGTTGACATTTGAGGACTTTGCTGTCAAATTTAGTCCAAACTGTATTTATGATGCTGTTGTGATTTACGGTGATTCTGAAGAAAAGCACAAGTTAGGTAGGTAGCCTTCACCCTTTAAATATGAAAATGTTAGACTAATCAGAGTAGTGGCAACATGGGCTGGCTTCCTTGGGTACCAGAAGGTAGAGTGGGAATGTGAATTTCTTGCTCTGGAAACTCAGAATGCCATACAACTTTAGCTTTAAAACCTATAAGCCAGCAACTAATTCGCCAGTAAAGTTTTTAATGGAAATGTGCAAAATGTAAAGATTGTTTCAGACTGTATGTAAGGTGAAAAGGCAGTCGCCAGAGAAACTGCAATTATTTAAGGTAAATTTTACAGCTTCCTGCTTTCTGTATTAATTCCTTCTGTTGCTGATATTTTGGTATTTGTGTCCAGGAAAAGTAACCAAAAGCTATAATTTCTATGTGGGTCTGACAATTAATTTTAAGACTTTTAAAACTTCAAATATACTTTTAATTGTGACCTAACAATTTACTGAGTTTGAAGATTTAACGTCCAGCCCTCTAACCACTTTTTCAGGACCTAGTATCTGTCCTTCAGCTAGATGTTTTTGTGGGTTAGAGGCCAGGATTATAGATTGGCTTGGAATATTTATTTAGACATTAAGGGCAGGTTAGTGAGAGCACAATGCCATGATTCTGCATAACAGTGCATGTATAGTGTGAGGTTTTCATGAAAGTGACTTCGAGTGTTACCTCTCTTATAAAGTATGCTTATGTCCTCTTTGGAAGAAGGAATACACCAACTTGGGTGTTTTTTTTTAAAACCCACCTCTTCTTATTGTCTACAAAGTAATAACCAGTTGAGTTTCCGGGCATACTGGAAATCAAATGTCCTTATTTTAGAGCTTTTTCTGTGCAATTAAAATTACAGCGCATTGTTATTGTGAAACTAACATTTAATTCTCACATGAGATGTAAGGGTGTGCATACAAATCAAAGTTGGAGAAAACTAAAGTAGTTGATTAGAAAATTGGGTGATTATTTTACTGTGTGTTCTGATTTTTTAAAAAATATAACTATAAATCAAACTTTCCTAAAATTTTTTCAGCTAAACTTTGTGGAATGTTGACCATCACTTCAATATTCAGTTCTAGTAACATGACGGTGATATACTTTAAAAGTGATGGTAAAAATCGTTTGCAAGGCTTCAAGGCTAGATTTACCATTTTGCCCTCAGGTGAGTATAAACATTTGTGTAATAAGGACTTTTGTTTATGCAAATGGTTACAGGGAAGATAATTTAGCCATGTTTACCTCAATGTAGGATAGCAATCCCCTTGGTAAGCATAACAAAAATGCAGATTTCTGGATCCACCCCTAGAAACCTAGATTCTGTAGATCTGGGATGGGGCCCAGGAATCTGTGCTTTAGGAAGCACCTCAGGTAATGCTCAAGAAATGGCATCCACTTGAACATAAAGATTCCACACGCCACATACAGAAACAATAGAATTAGGATTAAGGAAGGTAATTCAGAAATGAGATTGACTGGCTCTATTTTACCAAGTTAGGGGGTTTTGAAGAATTAATAGGTATCCTGGCACTCTGGAAGATAAAGTACATGCTACTCAGACAAAAAGAATATCATATGCAGAAACTCTCACAAAAGAGAATGGACAATGTATAAGAAAACTACAAATAACTCTACATGTTTTGAGTTTTGGAGGGAATAATAGAAAAGGCAGGAGTGAGATCATGTTGAACATGAGGCATTAAATTATAAGTGCTAGAGTGATAGGATAGCTAGCTAACTTTTGATTACTTGCCCTGTAGCAGGTATTCACTAAGCATTTCACATGCATTATCTCATTTATTCCTCCTTACATACATAGGAGTTATGTGCATTGCTCTCCTCTCACCAGTGAGGGAAGTGAGGCTTTGAGAAGTTAAGTAACTTTCCCAAAGATACACAGCTGGCAAGAGGTGGAGTCAGAACTTGGCCTCTCTGACTCCAGAGTAACCTGGAAGATTATGAATGAACTTACATGCAAGAAAAGTACTGAGAAAATCATTGTAAAGAATTTATTCTATACGTATTGTTTTATTATATATATAGTAGGTGTGGAATATATGAAGGAAGACAAGTCCAGTGTTGTATTAGTCAGGGCTCTCTTAGAGGGACAGATATATATATGTGTGTGTGTGTGTGTGTATGTGTGTGTGTGTTTATTAAGTATTAACTTACATGATCACAAAGTCCCACAGTAGGCTGTCTGCAAGCTGAGGAGCAAGGAAAGCCAGTCCGAGTCCCAAAACTGAAGAACTTGGAGTCCAGTGTTCTAGGGCAGGAAGCATCCAGCATGGAAGAAAGATGTAGGCTGGGAGGCTGGGCCCGTCTCTCTTTACATGTTTTTCTGCCTGCTTTATGTTAGCTGGAAGCTGATTAGATTGTGCCCACCAGATTAAGGGTGGATCTGCCTTCCCCAGCCCACTAACTCAAATGTTAAATTCTTTTGGCAACACCCACACAGACACACCCAGGATTAATACTTTGTGTCCCTCAATCCAATCAAGTTGACACTCAGTATAACCATCACAAATATGATTTTCAAGATCCTAGCTTGAATGGCGAGGTGAGTGGTAGAAGCCACTAGATGATAGAGAAATGTAAGAACAAGACTGTATTGACTCTTAAAATCATTTGGTTCAATTTAAGACATGTAGATATTAGCTTGTGGGAAATCCAAGTGGGGATATCTAAAAGTCTTAGGTCTAGGATTCAGGAAAGAGATTTAGATTGAAGAGAGAAATTTGGAAGTCATCTACATGTAGATGAATAAAAATAGAGTAATGAACATTACCTTGGCAATATCTTTTCAGGCTAAACAATGAGATCCTGAAAAAAAGACTGATATTGAAAACAGCCATCAATATATAAGGAAAACCATGAGATTAATATCCAGAAACCAAGGAAGGAAGAAGTGCCTAAAAGAGCCAGATGGAACAGGGATATTAACAGATATACAAGAAATCACATTTCTGGGATCTGGCATCTAGTGTATGAATGGTAGTGTTAGTGAGATCTACAGTAGAGTAGTTTTATGATTTACCAGGGTAAGCAAGTGGGGTCAGTTAGTGCAACTTCTCTAATTACTTTCAATTAAATTTTTTTTTCTTCTACAGAGTCTTTAAACAAATTTGAACCAAAGTTACCTCCCCAAAACAATCCTGTATCTACCGTAAAAGCTATTCTGCATGGTGAGTTGGTGACATGTTATTACTATCTGTTTAATCTTGTTTCTTCGTTAACTAGATGTCTCTTTTGGAAGCCCTTATCTTACATTTGCTATAACTCCACAGTGAAGAAAAATGAGTCTTATATTTAGGTCCATAAAACGTCCAGAGTCATATTTGGATTTATAGTTAGACTCATAAATAGAGGGAAGAACAAATGAGCTTTAGGTTGGAAGAAAAGGGTATAAAGCAATGTTTTGTCCTCATTCATTCCTCTACAAACTTAATATTTAAAATGACTTCTATAGTTAGTGTGGGGCAAAGGGAGAAAACAAAGGTTTTTTATTTTAAATTCACACTGGCATCTTTTAATTTCCTTATGCTCTAAGGCATCTGGGTAAATACTATGATCCCTCATTGTTCCACATACATGTATTGAATATGTTCAAGTTGATGGACTGGAATAGAAAGTTGCACAAGGAGCTATTAGAGAAGAAAATATCTGCCTGTTGCTGGAGGGTTGGAGAAGGCTTCCTAGAGATTAGTGCTTGGGCTATGGGTCTCATCAATTCCTGATAAGAGAACAGCATTTAGATGCCTGAGCAAATTTGATATGTTTGAGGATTGATACGTGGATTCATACAATGAGAACAAGAACTAAAACAAGAAGATATAATGAAGAACCTTATGTACTCTGCTAACAAACTTGAAATTTTCCTACTAGAATGTAAGTTCCATGGGGGCCAGTATTTTTATCATCTATTCTATTCCACCAATAATATATCACCAATGTCTGGAACAGTGCCTAGCAAATGGCAAGCACTAAATAAATATTTGCTAAATGAATAAATAAAATTCTGTAGGCCAGTCCCTAAAATTCTGGTTGCCTAGCATAGTCTGGGAAGGCTTCTTAAAATCAGATTTTTCAGAGGTGAGTTTTGGGAGTCAATATTATTATAAAGCCTATCTGATGTTTGAGAATCACTACTGTTAACTATGGCAAGCTATTGGAGGAGTATGTTCTAAATTACTGCAACCTTATGGGTCATTGGTTTCATCTTCACTGTAGATGTCTGTGGCATCCCTCCATTTAGTCCCCAGTGGCTTTCCAGAAGAATCGCGGGAGGGGAAGAAGCCTGCCCCCACTGTTGGCCATGGCAGGTGGGTCTGAGGTTTCTAGGCGATTACCAATGTGGAGGTGCCATCATCAACCCAGTGTGGATTCTGACCGCAGCCCACTGTGTGCAATTGTGAGTGAAACTGGTATTTTACCAACCTATTTAGCACATGCATTTGTAAGTAAAGCCTAGGACACAAGGCTGACTACTAAGATCATCCAGACTAATTCTAGAGCGAGAATCTTCTTTTAGTGTTTCTTCTGCATAGCCATCTAGCTACTATTTAAACAATGTCAGTGAAGGAAAAGTTAATCAAATCTTGACTGCTTATCCCATTTAAATAGATCTCTTATTTTGTTTTGCTTCCCAATTGCAGAAATCCACTGGTCTAAATGTACTGTAGTTCCAAAACTAAGTCAGGTTCTTCTTTCTATATTTGAAGACTCCTCTCATGTTCCCCTTTAATTTTATCTTTAAGCTAAGTGCTCATAGTTCCACTGTTGGTTGTTAGTAATTCCAGACGCCTTACCACACAAGCCACCTTCCACCAGATTGGTTTAGGATTGTTCCTTTGCAAATATGGATCATGTCAGTGGAGACCACAATAGAATAACCTACCGCCTTGATTATTGCACTACTGGGGAAATAAAATTTTGGTTAAGTTTTAAATGTTCTTAAATTGTGAAGTCTTCCATTATATGAAATAATATACATAATATATTTGTAGTTTAAAGAATAGATATTAATGTTAAATGAGCATTTGTATTCCCAGCATCCAGTTTAGGAAGAATCTTTATACTTACCTTTCGAGACCCCTTAGAATCCCTCTTAAGAAATACTATGCTAAATTTACAAGGAAAAAAACTAACAACCCCATCAAAAAGTGGGCAAAGGATATGAACAGACACTTCTCAAAAAAGACATTTATGTGGCCAACAAATATATGAAAAAAAGCTCAATATCACTGGTCATTAGAGAAATGCAAATCAAAACCACAATGAGATACCATCTCACACCCATCAGAATGGTGATTATTAAAAAGTCAGGAAACAACAGATGCTGGAGTGGATGTAGAGAAATAGGAACGCTTTTACACTATTGGTGGGAATGTAAATTAGTTCAACCATTGTGGAAGACAGTGTGGCAATTCCTCAAGGACCTAGAACCAGAAATACCAATTGACCTAGCAATCACATTACTGGGTATATACCCAAAAGATTATAAATAATTCTACTATAAAGACACATGCACACATATGTTTATTGCAGCACTATTCACAATAGCAAAGACTTGGAACCAACTCAAATGCCCATCAATGATAGATTGGTTAAAGAAAATGTGGCACATATATACCATGGAATACTATGCAATCATAAAAAAGAATGAGATCATCTCCTTTGCAGGGACATGGATAAAGCTGGAAGCCATCATTCTCAGCGAACTAACACAGGAACAGAAAACCAAACAATGCATGTTCTCACTCATAAGTGGGAGTTGAACAATGAGAACACATGGACACAGGGAGGGGAAAAACACAGGGGGTGGGAGACAAGGGGAGGGAGAGCATTAGGACAAATACCTAATGCATGTGGGGCTTAAAACCTAGATGACAGGTTGATAAGTGCAGCAAACCACTGTGGCAGATGTATACCTATATAACAAACCTGCAGATTCTGCACATGTATCCCAGAACTTAAAATTTTTAAAAAATCAAAGAGAAAAAAATACTATGCTAAATTTCTTAAATGCTATATTCATACCTTTGCTTTTGGGGGATTTTAACATATATGTATCCCTAAAGCAGTATATCATTTGGTTTTTCTTGGTTTTGATCTTTATGTAACAATTGTAGTTTATATTCTTGTGTCTTACTTCATCTCCGTAATACCTTGTGTAGAGTAAGCCATGTGGCTGTGTATAACTGTAATTTGTTTTCAATCCAGACTAAAGCAATCCCTTGTGGGTAGGTTCTGGGCATTGATATTTTTGAAAAGCTTCCCAAATGATTCTAATGTGCAGAGGGTCAAGAACCACTCCCTGCCTCCCTGACCCCATCTTGTTTTGAGAACCGGTCTCTCTCTGTCACAGACTGGAATACAGTGGCATGATCATAGCTCACTTTAGTCTTACCTGTGGGGCTCAAGGGATCCTCCCACCTCAACCTTCTGAGCAGCTGGGACTACAGATACATGCCACCATGCCAGACTTTTTTTTTTTTTAAGACACGGGGTCTTGCTATGTTGCACAGACTGGTCTTGAACTCAAGCAATCCTCCCACCTTGGCTTCCCAAAGTGCTGGGATTACAGGCGTGACCCACAGTGCCCCACTTTCCTGACCCCTTCTTGATCATTTCCCTGCTTGCTCCCAGCAGGCCAGCCTCATGGGTCTTTCTGTTGCTCAGATGTGCTGAGCTTGTTCCTGTCTCAAGGTCATTGTAGTTGCTGCTTCAGGGCAGCTCATTATGTTTAGTTGTCATGTCTCCTCAGGCTCTTCTTGGCTGTAAACTTCTAAGACTTCCCTTGGTCATTTTGAGGAGACCTCATCTGTTTTTTTTGTAGAACATCCCTATGTCCCTCAGTTTAGTTTGTCTGACATTTTTGTCAAGCTTTTACTGAGGTTATGGATTTGGGGAAGAAAGACCACAGAAGTAGCATACTATTCTTATCATATATCAAGGGTACATACAGTCAACATGACTTATCACTGATGTTAACCTTGACCATCTGGCTGAGATAGTGTTTACCAGGTTTCTCTAATGTAAAGTTACATTTTTCCCCCTTTCCATACTTACTTTTGGGAAACAAGTCAGTAAAGGTAGCCCACATTCAAATTGTTCCAGCTTTGGCCATTGTGAGCTCTTGCAGAGCTCGAGACCAGTCCTTTGGCTTCTGTGTCTCTTTGACACTCCCTCATCCTTTTGTAACACTGCAAGATACTCTAGGTCTATCTTGTGTATTTCCTTCTCAGTTCTAGCACCAGCCATTTCTCCAAGGAGCCCTGGTTCATTTTTTTGGAGAATGGTATGATAAATCATGATCTGATGCTGGGTATAGTAGCTGCTAGTAGCACATTGTTGATCCTAGGCCCTCTCAGCTGACAGAGCTAGAAAATATAGGTATGTATACCCACCCATGTATATAAATATACCTATCTGTATCTACATCAAGCTAAACATGAGTTCATACAATATTTTCAATGCTAATTCAGTACCACCTGGTTTTGTCTAGGCCTTCTCTCCCTTACAAAAACCTATTTTTGTAAGAATTCTATCAAAGTGCATTGAACGTACCATGGAAAAGATGCCTCAAGAGTAGCTGATTAATTTGTGAAAATTAATGTATTAGAAAAGAAAATATTAGTATTGAGTACAGAGACACAGAAAAAGCTTTGGTAGATTCCCTTTTCAAATTACATGGTCTATTCTGAAATTTACGCGATGAGACATGACACCTTGCAGCAAGATACAGAATATAACAAACCTATTCTTCCCAAGATAGATATTCCACTTGATGAATCAATTGAAATTAATAAACAGCTGTAAATGCTTGTGAGCCACTTGTTAGTCACAAAAAGAATTTGTATTTAATTTCATTTTTGACTTCTTAATTTCTTTAAAAATATGTATTATAATAGTAATGCTTTTGGGGAAAAAGGCAGTTAGAGAAAGTTATCAAGCAATAGCTTAAACTACCCTCTCCATTTCTCTAACACACTATTTTTCTCTAGAAGTCATCAATATTAAGAATGTTTCAGCTGTCTGATTTTCCACTAATATTTAAACGTACATGCATATATTTTATAGTATTTGTATATATCACTTTTTTTTGCACATAACATTATATCTTATATTTATAGTGGTATGGTAAATGTCTATGTGCCACATTTTTTAATACTTCACAGTTGCCTAAGTTATTTGACCAGTGAAATGTCTTTTTAAATCTAATCCTTGAAGTGTGTGGATCTTTACACCAGGAGTGTGCTCATATGCTGGTGTAACAAAAACCCTATGTCCTACACGTGCCCTGCCTTTTAGCTTCCCTGGCACTGGTTGACCGCAGTATTAATTCTCAAACTTCAGCATACTCCAGAATCACCTGGAGAGCTTCTGATTCTTTAAGTCTGGTGTGGGGCCTGAGAATTTCCTGATGGTGGTGTTCCACACTTAGGAAAATCTGGTGTTCTCATCTTGTTAATTCCACACAGGATTTTGTGCTCATTGGGACTTTTAACTTACTTTTGGAGACCAAGCTCACTTTGCAATTATATATGTGAATCTTTTGTCTAAAATTTAAATCAGCTACTGAAACTTCAGTGACTTTCTTTCTGTGATAAAGTCAAGTGGCTCTCTCTTCTTCCATAGCAATAAGTGACACATGCTCCACTGTTGGGTTGGGGATAAGATCCTAAGACTATAAGAAATGAAATTTTATATGGGAGAGGAGGAAGAAAAGGTGAAGAAATCCATCAATTGATACCTTGAGCTATGTTCCCACTATTGGAAAAATCTTAAGCTTTATCGTATCATAAAGTGTATGTGGCTTTGTCGTGTTTGTGCAGTGTTCTCCATTAAACTGAAGGATATTTGCTGACTGTACATGTAAAACATCATGAGAAACTGTGGACTACATTGTCAACTCTACCATCATTTTTATTACTTCATTGTATTGTATACACTCTCTTCTATATAAAGATGTGGAGTAGATTTAAGAAGTTTCTTCACTACTAAGTAATTATTTAGAGGGTGACTTTGAAAAAGTTTAATCCTTCCAGTAGCGTGCATGCCAGATAATAAGAATGATAATGGCTACCATTATGGAGTCATTATCATCTACCAGGTACTTGCCAAGCACTTCACTTGAGTTAGCTCCGTTAATAAAGGCATATTGAAACACATGAGTAAGTCAAACCCACTATGCAAGGAATTGAAATGAGCATCGTTATGACTGTGGAGAAGATGCCTACATGCATTAAGAATCTTCACCTTTGAATAAGGTATATTGAAAAATAATTTGAGTAACTTTACTTTTCCTGAAGAAACAGTGTTTAAAAAAATGGAAGAATTAGTCTCCAAGTAGAAGTGACAGTGTATTGGTTCCAGTAGAGGGACTCTTTCCTCAGACACTTTTTCAGCTGGAGATCTTGATATGAGAAATTAATGGATATTGATTCAAACTTCTTAACATCATTTTGAGGTGTATCCGAAGTAGGCAGAACTTTTCACAAAATGAACACCCATGTAACCAACACCCAGATCAAGAAACAAAATACTACATTACTAGTACCCAGCAGCCGCCCTTGTGCCTCTTCCAGTCATCACTCCCCTAAAAGTAATCAGCATTCTGATTTCTAACGCAATAGTTGAGTTTTGCCAATTTTTAAACTGATAAATTCCTTTGAACTTTAGTTTCATAACTCTGATTTAACAAAAGATGAAGATCTGAGATACGACCCAGTGAGATCATAATTCGGCAATGTTGAACAGTAAAATATAGACCAGAAGCTACCTTGTCACAGATATAATTTTTTAAACATATTCTTTTTTTCTTGCAAAGATTTTTATTATTTATTAAACAAATTTAAGATATTGATAAATACAGTACTGAGATAAATACAGTATTAAGAGAAATGTATTTTCTCTTCCTTATGTTTTTTTGTATATATATTTTTATTATACTTTAAGTTCTAGGGTACATGTGCACAACGTGCAGGTTTGTTACATATGCATACATGTGCCATGTTGGTGTGCTGCACCCATTAACTCATCATTTACATTAGGTATATCTCCTAATGCTATCCCTCCCCCCTCCCCCCACCCCACAACAGTCCCCGGTGTGTGATCTCCCCCTTCCTGTGTCTAGGTGTTCTCATTATTCAATTCCCACCTACGAGTGAGAACATGCGGTGTCTGGTTTTTTGCCCTTGCGATAGTTTGCTGAGAATGATGGTTTCCAGCTTCATCCGTGTCCCTATAAAGGACATGAACTCATCCTTTTTTATGGCTGTGTAGTATTCCATGGTGTATGTGTGCCACATTTTCTTAATCCAGTCTATCATTGATGGACGTTTGGGTTGGTTCCGAGTCTTTTTTAAACATATTCTTAACATCACTGTGAAATTAAGCTTTAATTATTTTCATTTTTCCTCCTCGACCTAAAAAAGGCCTTTGGTGATATTTGGCAAGGTTTCCAATGATACTTTATGGTCAAAAGAAAGGGGCAGGATACATGATCAAGAGCTCCTTTTCACATAGATCAGAAGGCATGATGTGGCTTCCCTGGGAAGGAGATCGCAGAGGCAATGGGACAGGGGACTGTTGCCTCGCTGAACTGAGCAGTGCATGTTAGCAGAGCCAGATGATGGTAGGGTGGTTACCCTCCCTACCTGTTCACCTGATAGTGAGTTCTTGCAAGATCTGATGGTTCAAAAGTGTGTGGCTTCCTTTGCTCTCTCTCTTCTGCTTTGCTGTGATAAGATGTGCTTGCTTCCCCTTTGCCTTCAGCCATGATTGTAAGTTTCCTGAGGCCTCCCCAGCCATGCAGAATTGTAAGTCAATTAAACCTCTTTTCTTCATAAACCTCTTTTCCTCAGAACGTCTTCAGAAAGACTTTATAGTCTCAGAGTCCTTTATAGCAGTGTGAGAACAAACTAATACAAATGTGTTTTCATGTCAAACTTTCACTGTTCTTCTGTCTCCAGGAAGAATAATCCACTCTCCTGGACTATTATTGCTGGGGACCATGACAGAAACCTGAAGGAATCAACAGAGCAGGTGAAAAAATGTTTTTACAGGTCATTCTGCCTGTAATCTAAATGTTGTCACATGCCAAGGAATACCTTTAGCTAAAATATGTAATTAGTTATTAATCTCCTAGGGCCCTTTCACACTTATCATTTATACCCACATTTAAAAATGCAATTTGAGATTACATTTTCACTTGAGAATTGCAGGAAGTAGGTCAGAATTGCAAATTTAGGCCCATGGACACAGGTTTTCAAAGCTTTATTTCTCCAGCACCACCTTTATCCAGAAGGTGGTTCATAGCCCCCTGCAAATTGTAAACCAATATTGCTCTTTTAAATTTAATAGAAAGTCTTCTGCATTGTTTATGTATGTAAGTGCAGAAATTTAGGATTATTTTGGACCATCAACAAGGAAGTAGCTGGATTCTTTGACTTTCTTACGTTGTAATTTGCTTACTTGCCACCGATACAGGTGAGAAGGGCCAAACACATAATAGTGCATGAAGACTTTAACACACTAAGTTATGACTCTGACATTGCCCTAATACAACTAAGCTCTCCTCTGGAGTACAACTCGGCGGTGAGGCCAGTATGTCTCCCACACAGCACAGAGCCTCTATTTTCCTCGGAGATCTGTGCTGTGACCGGATGGGGAAGCATCAGTGCAGGTAAGCATATTTTTGTTGCATAAACATTAATGCCAGTTGTTATTTTTGAAAATAGGTCATGTAAATGATATCAAGCAGCATCCGCTTCAGCCCCTCTTCTTTCTAAAAGATAGAAACCATGTTTTATTTAGTTGTAATAGAGTAAATAGAGAACGTAAATAGAGAATATAAATAGAGAGTAAACAGAGAATAGAGTAAATAGAGCAAGTAAATAGAGAATGAGCTATTTAAAACTTTTCCTTCAGGGTAACTTAGATTATAAGTAGGCTAGATGAGCAGTCAACAAACCTTTACTGTAATGGGCCAGATAATAATCCTTCTAGGCTTTGCAGGTCATCTGGTCTCTATCACAACTATTTAAGTCTACCATTATAGCATAAAGCAGCCATTGGCAATATGTAACAGAATGGGTTCCAACAGAACTTAATTTATAAAATTTAAATTTCATTTAATGTGCATGTGTCATGAAATATCATTCTTTGGATTTTCTTCAACCACCTAAAAATGTACAAACCATTCTTATTTAATGGATTGTGCCCGTGTTTGGGGGTGGCACAGAATTTATCCACTGGCTGTCATGTGCTCACCCCTGGCTATGGTATAGAACTCTTAAAGGCTTAGTAAAACAGTGAAAGATCTGAATGGGTTGATATTTGTTTTGTGCTTCTTATACCATACAAGATCATTTTCTTTGTATATTTCCTTTCTATATGTCATTTATTTGGAATCTGTGAGCTTGAAGGAGGAGGGAATTTATATTTGACTGCTTACAGTGTTGATATTGACAGCTTACTGTGCTACCCGAAGCCAAATTGCACTTTCGTAAAAATCTTCACACCCAACAAATGAGGAGCTTTTATCATCCCCATTTTACAAATGGAGAGGTTGTAACCCAAAGATTTAAGTAACTTGCTGAGATCCCATAACTAATAAATATCAAATTGAGGATTTAAGATCAGTGTGGCTCAGCTTATAATCATTCCTTAATGGCTTCTCATTACACATACAATCAAATCTGAACTTCTTAGCCTAGCTTGGAAAGCTCTGTGTGATTGGGCCTCCCCACTTAACCTCTTCCACATAATTTCCCTCTATTTTTCTTGTGGTTAACCTTCAGATACCGTGGCCTTTCTTCTTTCTCTTAAACACCAAGCTTGCTCTGCTTTCTGAAGTTCCCCATTTTGTGTCCTCCTACTTGGAACACTCTTATTACAATCTTGTCACAGCTGCCTGCTCATTATTGCATTTTCAACCAAAATATCACTTCCTTTCGTGGCCCACATTGCTGCAGCAGGACGGGCCTCCCATCACATTCCGCACTACCTGGTTTTATCCTCTCACTGCATGTTAATGTAGTTGGCATGATTTTATGCAGTCATCTTCTACATCTAACCCACTAGACTGAGAACCTCTTGGAGGCAGATCTGTCTTGACTCCTCTCTCCCCAAGGCTAGAAGCATACATGGCATTCAGTAAATATTTCTTGGCTTACCAGCTTCAAAGCCCTTGAATAAATGTGCCTGCTCTCTAATACCTTTGACTTTTACCAATTCCATGACTACCAGGCAACTGAGAGGTAGTCTTATAAAAGACGAATTCATTCTTTCCAGCTAGGAGAGGAAATGAATCTTGATTTCTGGGATATGGTCAGTAACACTAAGGGAGATGGTCCCCAAGAAGAGGAGTTTTAGTATATTAAGAAGGATGCAAGATTTAGAGTTGAACTTAGGCTTGATGCTAGTTCTGTCCCATAAGAGCTGTGAGATCAAATTTTCAGAGGTCTGGCTTTTTCATATGTGAGATCAGTGTGATTAACCTGATCTCACGTATGAAAAATGTTGTTGTATTATTAGGTTGGAATAAAACTCTTTATAAATATTAAGATACTATATAAATGTAAAGTACTTGTTATTAATATTGCCCCAAAAGGTATAGGGCTATAAAATATTAAACTTAAAAAAATTGGTCATAAATCTAAAATGATAGGATGAGTCATGCAAAATACATGTTAACACAGGCCTGCCTAAGGATCAAATATGAAAAGAAATTATTCAGTGTTATCTTTAATTGGAGATGCGATTAGGCTTCAATGACAGTAGATGAAAAACAGGATTATGATTTTTGTTTATATTAGGAAATCATATAAGCATATTATTTGTAAGCAATTATATATTTATGTATATAAATATATAACCATATATATTTATAATTGTATAAGTTATATGTGACACCAATTCATATCATGCTGAATTTTTCTTCCTGAATTCTTATGCAGAAATATTTGATACACTAACATTTAAATTGAAAATAAGCTAGAAAAAAAGTGTTTCTGGTTTTATTCTCCTGCCAGTGGCCTCTCTTTACAAAAATGCCAAATTGGGAAATGAAGACATGTTACATGAAACACTTGTATTTTTTAAATTCAGAATTCTACATCAGCTCAGGCCAAACTGAATGACTTCAGCTATGTTGGTACAGAGCTACATCTGAACTTAAATACATTTCTAACAACACTTTCTGCTTACTTCATCATTGAGCTCTCTCTGAATGTTTCTTCATTAGATGGTGGCCTAGCAAGTCGCCTACAGCAGATTCAAGTGCATGTGTTAGAAAGAGAGGTCTGTGAACACACTTACTATTCTGCCCATCCAGGAGGGATCACAGAGAAGATGATCTGTGCTGGCTTTGCAGCATCTGGAGAGAAAGATTTCTGCCAGGTGAGAGGATTCTGGTTTTATACAGGAAGGTGGAAAATTGCCATCTGCTGAAGAGTTTCTATAGACAGGAGAAACCACTGCTGAAATCACCAACTTGTCACGTGCTTCAATATCATATCCCTGCATGAAGACCAGTGGGGCAACAGAAGTAATAAGTTAATTAATCCGAATTTGCTGAGATGTCAGAGAGTGGCTGGAAGCAGCTGTACAGCGAGAAAGGCCGGTGGGTTCATAGAGGAGCTGGTGAGAAGGGAGGAAATGGCAGAGCTTCTAAGCAGGCCTGAGCAAGGGAAGATGTGTTCAGGTATAAATAAGGCTTTGGGAAAAGGAATAACAAAGAAAGGTTCTAAACTTATGTGTCCTACTTATGACTTAAAAGTTTTATTGTTTTAAATTATCATTAATCTCTGTACTCTCACTTAATTTTCCACCACAACTTAAAATAATCACAAAGATGTCTATTGTACAAGCTTGATATTGGCAAGTTCATAATTAACTAAGAAAAAGAATATGAATGAACAGATTGTAGAATGCCAGCTTTAACCTTCACAAAGTCAATGGAAGAATGTGACTTTAGATATACATACAACCTAAGAGTTCCTAACACTCCGTGTGCCCACCTCCAATCCCTGGTTTGGATTTGGGGCTACCCAAGTAAGGGAAAGTTTGGGTCCATAGGGGAGCCCAAATTCTCCAGACTTATCACTCCTGCTGGTCTGGCGTAGAGAGGAAAGAAAGAATGAATCTTGTTTCTGCAGCTCTTTGATAGTTTTCCCCACCACTCAGTCAAGAAACATGCAGCAATAGATTTCACCTCCACGAGGGAGACACAACTGGGCATTAATCTAGGTGGATGTCCTTCCATGTGAAAACATGAGAGAGGCAATGAAGTCCCCTTTAACACTGAATATAAGTTTATTGTCATTAACGCCTTCCTTTTATAATGTCAAGCCTTGCTTAAATTCCGTTTGAATTTTGCATATCTTTATTTGCATTCCCCAGAAGCAGACCCTGAGATAAGGATTCTGGTACAATGGTCTGTTTTAGGAATCATAGATATCACCGGTAGGAAAGGGAGGAGATGGTACAGCGAAGGGAAGGGAGCCAATCTAGGATGCATTATTAAGCCATCTGCCATAGTGAGGGCCTAATGCTTAATCCTGCAGGAAACTCAGGGCAGTGATGCTAAATACACGTGGTGAATTTATCCATCTGAGGAGCGAGGGAGCTGGGATATTTATGTACTACTTTCCCTTGAGCCATAGTTTGAGGGCTGCTGTGGGAAATGGCTGTTAATCCGTCAGCATTTCCCATACTTTAGGGTTGCCTCCTGGGCGTAGTGGAGAGTGGGGAAGACCCCAGGCACAGAGTCAGGACATGGGCTGGAAGATGTGAGGAATACGGAAAGTGCACTCCTGCTGTCTGCTAGAGTACATAAATGTTATCTGATAAAAATCACAAAAGTACTCTGAATTAATGTGTTCATTCTTCCCCTCAGTCTATTGTAGGATTTGAGGGATGGCTTTTCTTTCTTCAACAAGAAAATCACAACTAATTATGTTGTCTTTTACATATTTGACAGCATCTAACATTACAAGGTGAGCTTATTTTGTGCGGAAAGAAAAGAACTAGAGACGGTCTTAGAAAGATCCATGTCACAGGTGACCTAAATATCATGATCTCAGTTGGCACTTATCTTTTCAGTTATATACAACTGTCACTTTGGCTGCAGCATGACCAAATGTACTGCCCATATATGGGAGGAAAACTGGAAGTTGAGATTTTAATAAATATGGCTAGCTTTCTATTACAAAGAACACTGAGTTACTAGAAGCGTGACTTTAGAAACTTGCTTTGATAAAATAGTCTCTAATACTTCTATCAGGTAATTGATTTTTATTCTCCTGTGTATACTTAGAGGTAATAGACCTGATAATGTGCTTTCTCATCCAGGAAGGTGGGAATAATAATATTGGAATGCAGAGACATGGGGTTTTCAGATACGCAACGTAGTATCCTGTTATTCTTTGCTAACTGGCTTTCAGATTTTTTATTCTAAGTTCTTTTTTAATTTTTAATTTTGTGGGTATATAGTAGGCATATATATTTATGGGGGACATGAGATTTTGATATGGGGATACAAGGAATAATCACATCAGGGTAAATTGGGTATCCATCACTTCAAGCATTTATAATTTGTGTTACAAACAATCCAATCATGTCGTTTTAGTGATTTTTAAATGCAGAATTAAATTATTATTGACTGTAGTTACCCTGTTGTGCTATCAAATACTATTTTTTTCCTTCTATTTTTTTGTACCCATTAATTATTCCCACTTCCCCTATACTCACCCACTACACTTCCCAGCCTCTGGTAATCATCCTTCTATACTCTATCCCCATGAGTTATGTTGTTTTGATTTTTAGCTCCTACAAATAAATGAGAACAGGTGAAGTTTGTCTTTCTGTGCCTGGCTTATTTAACTTCACATAATGACCTCCAGCTCCATACACATTGTTGCAAATGGTAGGATCTCAGTCTTTTGTATGGCTGAGTAGTACTCCATTGTGTATATGAACCACATTTTCTTTATCCATTCATCTGTTGATGGATACTTAGGCTGCTTCCAAATCTTGGTCATTGTGAATAGTGTTGCAATAGACATGGGAGTGCAGATAACTTTTCAATATCTTGATTTCCTTTCTTTTGGATATAGACCTAGGAGTGGGATTGCTAGATCAATGGTATTTGTATTATTTTTTTGAGGAATGTCCACACTATTCTGTATAGTGGTTGTACTAATTGACATTCTCATCAATAATGTACATGGGTTCCCTTTTTCTCCACCTCCCTATAAGCATTTGTTATTGCCTGTCTTTTGGATAAAAGCCATTTTAACTAGGGTGAGATGATAACTCATTGTAGTTTTGATTTGCATTTCTCTGATCAATGATGTTGAGCACCTTTTCATATACCTGTTTGCCATTTGTATGTCTTCTTTTGAGAAATATCTATTCAGATCTTTTGTCCATTTTAAAAATCAGATTATTAGATTTTTTCTATAGAGTTATTTGAGCTCCTTAAATATTCTGGTTATTAATCTCACATCAGATGGGTACTTTGCAGAAATTTTTCCCATTCTGTGAGTTGTCTCTTGGCTTTGTTTCCTTTGCAGTGCAGAAGATTTTTAACATGATATGATCTTATGTGTCCATTTTTGCTTTGGTTACCTGTGCTTCTGGGGTATTACTAAAGAAATCTTTGTCCAGTCCAGAATCCTGGAAAGTTTCCTCAATGTTGTTTTTTATTAATTTTATAGTTTGAGGTCTTAGATTTGAGTCTTTAATCCATTTTGCTTTGACTTTTGCAAATGGTTAGGAATAGGGAACTACTTTCATTCTTCTGTATAAGGACATCCAATTTTCCCAGCACCATTTATCAAAGTGACTGTCCTTTCCCCAATGTATTTTTTTTTGCACCTTTGTCAAAAATGAGTTCAATGTAGATGTATGGATTTTTTTTCTGGGTTTTCTATTCTGTTCCATTGTTCTATGAGTCTGTTTTTATGCCAGTACTGTGCTGTTTTGGTTACTATAGCTTTGTAATATAATTTGAAGTCAGGTAATGTGATCATTCCAATTCTGTTCTTTTTGCTCAGGATTGCTTGGCTGTTCTGAGTCTTTTGTGGTTCCATATACATTTTATGATTATTTTTCTATTTCTGTGAAAAATGTCATTGGTATTTTTTCTAACTTCTTTTCATCTACAAAGTCATAGATCTCTATCTTCACAGAATAATATATGTCCTCAGCCACATTGATTTGCCTTCTAGCCTTCCAACTGACCATATCTTGCCTTAGAGCCTAAGCCCAGATATATCTTTTGCATAAAATGTTGTTCCTCCAGGTTTTTGGAAAGCTGGCTCCTTCTCATCCTTTATGCATCAGCTCAAATGTTATTGAAACTGTATACACATACATGCACATGTAAGCAAACATATAACTACCTTTATTCTTTACCATTCACTCTGAGTATTTCCTTTATAGCTACTATTAGCATCTTATTTGTTTATACTCTGTCTTACTCGGTATGTCTGGCTCACAGTAGGCATTGAATAATTTTTTAATAAAAAATATTCATTTGTGGCCAGGTGCAGTGGCTTACACCTGTAATCCCAGCACTTTGGGAGGCCAAGGCAGGCGGATCATGAGGTCAGGAGATTGAGACCATCCTGGCCAACATGGTGAAACCCTGTCTCTACTGAAAATACAAAAAATTAGCCGGGCTTGACGGTGCGTGTCTGTAGTCCCAGCTACTCGGGAGGCTAAGGCAGGAAAATCGCTTGAAACCAGGAGGCGGAGCTTGCAGTGAGCCGAGATCACACCACTGCACTCCAGCCTGGGAGACAGAGCAAGACTGTCTCACCAAAAAAAAAAAAAAAAAAAAAAAAAAAAAAATTCATTTGTTTGCTGAATATTTACTATGGACTGGACCATATGATAGGCACTGGCAAAAAGAGATAAATTGAACAGGTTCCCTGTATCATGGAATGTTTGTAATTGCCTGAAAAATGATGTATTGGCTATGCATTGGTACTGAAAAAAATCAATGATTTAAAATAAAACACTTGACTGGATACATCAGACCATTGTCCAACTGGAAACAACTGGAAGGGGGTTTTAAGTATAATTGTTATGTGAAAAAATTAGGCCCAGAGGAAAGGTTAATTGTTCTACATTGCAGACTAGCAACTGTATCTCTTTTTTCCCTACTTAAGGTTTCTTCTGTTAAATTCTTTATATAAAGTAGATATTTCAAATATGTACCAGCAATTTAAGTGCTATCAAATATGTACACAATTTATCTTACAAGAAGACAAATGAAGGACTTAGTTTGGTCCTAAATACATTTGTGTTCATCCACTTCCTGCAAAAGACCTGATTAAAAATTGGAAAGCCTACCCTAAAACGATGAAAATCCTATGTATTAAGGCTTGGTTTGATACAACTGGTTTATAAAATTTCACCGTAAATTAAGCAAACATTTATTTAGCATGTGTTAGTGCTGGATATTGTGGTAGGTTTCCTAGGGTACAAAGTTGAATCAGATGCAGTGCTTACCCTCAAATGGGGCACATGTTGTAAATAGAGACATAAACAAGGGCATGTATTTGGTGCTGCCATTGATTTTCACATTGAACCTCAAGAGACATGTAGAAGATGTTAGTGCTAATTAATAGATAAATGTGTGTGATGTACATATTTTGGTTCCCTTAATAACAATACCACTGTTTGTTTTCTTCAAAATCTCTTTCTGCTTATAATTTGTCAATTTAAACAATGCAAATATTGAGAGAAATATTCAAGAGAGACGCTTCCATCTACGAGAGCTTCTTAGTGCTTGTGGGTAGTATTTTTGCCTTTTGAAATGTGTTTCATCATGACCAAATTAGCCATATCTAAGAGAGTACAAAAAATTAACTATAAGTTAAATTTCCATGTGTCTTTCCTTGAATTCAGTAATTATGTAAGCCAGATACTAGAGCAGTTTAAGGTAGTTCCATTAATGAACATTTATCAATTTGGTGGAAGGGAAAGAGCACTGAACTTTGGCAGGTGACATGGACTCAGATTTTACTGCCGCTACTACCTATGTGTGTGAAATGGGACAGGTCACTTATTTCTCTAATTGTAACTTTTCACATCTAATATCCTAGTAAGTTAAATTAGCTTGGCCCTTAAAATCTTCGAAATTGTGTAACTTTGGTATCTGCAGGTAAGACAAAATAAAATTGGAATACTAGAATTAGAATGAATACATTTTAATAGATTTAAGTCAGCCTTTAACTTTTCTTCACCTCACCACCAACACCCTAATTTCTCTGTGTATGTCATAACTCTACTCTTTGATCTGATTAGATTGTGTCAAGAGTGACCAGTGATAGGGAAAACACTACATATAGAGGTTACCACCCAATGACCCTAACCTGATTTCCTTAAAAAAATTTAAAAAAAGAAAAAAACAGGCAGCACATTTCTTGTGATGGATCCATCTGAGCCACTGTGCAGTTTTCTGA
Source organism: Pan paniscus (assembly GCF_029289425.2). NCBI lineage: Eukaryota > Metazoa > Chordata > Mammalia > Primates > Hominidae > Pan > Pan paniscus. The sequence goes on from NC_073259.2 coordinate 67,352,641, forward strand.
TTAAATTTTTATTTTAAAAAGATGCTTGAAATCTTAAATATTACAGTTTTACTAATTGATATAATTTAAAGACTATCTCCCTCCGATGGGGCTGGGAAGATTTAGTAATGTAATTGTTTTCTTTTTATGTGAACTAAGCTTTATCTTCACCCTGGAATCAAATTACCATCTGATTGTTCATAAATTTTGTTTCCTTTTGCAAAACAGTGAATAGATAGTATGTAAAGATGGAAATTGACAAAACAAATCTTTAAGGAATTAAACACATTACAAATACATTATTGGTCAATCTTGTTCTAAAAACTGAAAGCAGGAGCTTCAGATTAAAGCAGTTTTCTAAAACATGTTTTATCGGTGTTTCAGGGAGACTCTGGTGGGCCACTAGTATGTAGACATGAAAATGGTCCCTTTGTCCTCTATGGCATTGTCAGCTGGGGAGCTGGCTGTGTCCAGCCATGGAAGCCGGGTGTATTTGCCAGAGTGATGATCTTCTTGGACTGGATCCAATCAAAAATCAATGGTAAATTGTTTTCAAATGTTATTAAAACAATAACCTCTTTCTTTAGAGTGGGTTTGGGAACAGTGAGTGTGGTATAAATTAGCATGAAAGAGAAAACCATAGAGTAGAATTTCATTTAGTTACTAAACACACTAAAATGCAAGATTCTGCAAAATAAGTTCTCCCATGTGTAGAGTTAAACTGACTTTTCCTTAGGCTGCTTTAATCCTGGATTTGTTTCTTTTTTGTTTCTTTTGATAGTGGCTGCTTTGGTGCCCACTATATTTTGTTCTCAGGCTTTCATCTTTATTTTTAACATGTTCTCCCCAAATACAGGTCCTGCTTCACTTCAGACAAATAATAAATGCAAAACCTTAAAACAACAATTGCCACCACCCACACCTTCACCAGAGAGTGCATCTTGGCCAGGTAATAAATGTTTACATTATCCCATTAATACTTTCAGCCAGAATTTGGCAAAAAGCATTGTCTGTCTAGCTTTGCTAAATTTTCTATGGAACACTATAACCTCTGTGTTTTCCTTCTGGTTGGTAGTTTTAGCTGAAAGTGGGGAGAGTTGTTATTAAGATTGTTGGAGATCATTCCTACCCCAAAGCTAGACCTGTTGCAGATTTTTAAAAAAATCTTGTGGTTGTGAACCAGTGCTTGAATATTGGAGAATTACATAGAATTATTTTAAGCTCTGAATCTGAATAAAAGTCCTTCTATATGCAAGTATCTTGCCTAGGTAAAGACCCTGGGTATGAGATGACCAAGACTAGCGTCAGCATTAGTATTTCTCTTCATTCTTCCACAGTTGCCACTCTCTGTTTGATAAAAGAGGATTTTGATTTTTAGTCAAAACTAACAGCAATGGAGGATTTGAAATCTCTAATAGACTTGTAGGAAGATGGAAGTTCTATTTTATTATCACTCTTGGTTTCCAAATGGTCAGTCTTTCTTTTGTTGCCCACATCTTCCCCAATACATTCAACCCCAGTAAACAACTAGTAAGAGTTTAAAGAAAATGTAAGATATAGAAGGTAGAATTGCAAGAGTGATGACTTTGAGTAGAAGAAAGAAGATGAGATCTAGTACCCAAAAGGAAGGGATGGTCTTAGATAGGAGCAAAGTACATATCATCTATAGTTAACTGATGGAAGGCAGGATCTTGAGGCACCGGTGCAGGTATGAGGTGTTTGGGTATAGATGGAGATTGGAGCCTGTGGAATTTCTCTTCTGATTGCTTCTTTTTCTTAGCAGATGAACAAAAAGAAGAGGTTGTTCAAGAAAGTTTGATTTTTAAGAGAAAAAAGGATGACATATTTCTCGAGAAAATGACATAGTGAACTAGAAAGATATAGTAGGATTGCTGGGTAGCATAAAGGCCCCCGAGATGAATGATCATAAATTGAGAGAGCAAAATGCCCCCAGTTAGCTTAGTTGTATGTTTTCCTCTGGATGCACTGAGGTAGATGCAGAGTAGGTAGAGGGTAGACTTAATCAAAGTGGAGTATCCCCAAGTATGTGAAGGGTATAAGGGAATTCAGAGTGTATGTGAAAAAGTGGTTAAAATGATGGATCATTGGAATTTAGGATGGGTAAGGAGTGAAATAAGGATGACAGATTTGTTTGGGACAAAAATAAGGTGGTAGGATAGATAAATTATGAGTCACAAAAGGCGGAAGGAGTATTAAGGGAGGCTGAAAAGATGGAAGGTTGTGGTTGGAGAAAATGGTTCCTGAAACCGAGATTACAGAAGGCTTGGAGTTATTGCTACTGATCAAGTGTCTAGGGGCTGACCATAAGGATAAGTGGCTGAGGTCAGGTGGAATACAAGATCACTGGAGGAAAATTGAGGAGCTGGGAAACTTCAGTGCTGGAATCATCATGTATATAGTGATTGAAATCAGAAAGAATTATGACAGGAAAAGTGTTGGAGAAAATGACCGCTAAAATCTTCCAGGAATGAGGAGTGGACCCAGGACAATTTGTCTGGCAACATGAGTCAAAGAGTCAAAGCTGGGGATACATAGAGTTAGGTTAAAAGTAAATCTGGACTTGGGATTGAGACAGAGAGCAGACTTGGGTCCAAGATCCTATAAACTATTGATTTCAATGGACTGAGTTAAATGAATGAATTCAGTGAGTGCCTAAATAGGTTAATCCATGTAAGGCATTTATAACAGGAAGGGTCTGACCTGAGATAAGGGTCCATAAATGGTGGTGACAGTGCCATCTAATGTATTTTTTGAATGACCTTATTCAGGCCATTAGAAAATGAACATTGTTAAAATGTAAAGAAAATGTTTCTCTTTTAAATATGTTCAGAAATGGTTATGCATGCCAAAGAACTTTGAAAGTTTTATATACGGAAAGGTGTTGCTTTGTTTTTATTCTATGATTATTTTCGGAGACAAAATGTTAGGACCATGCCATATTTAACACCCACCCACTCCTGCTACTAACTTTTTACACTAGGGAATTAATGAATCTTAGCAATGGTTTCTTTCAATTGTTACTCCCATTTATAAAAAGTCTTGACTTGTTGGTAATTCATGGCTGTATGTGATTTCCGGTCAGATTTTTCACAGAGGATTCATATAGAGAGGGAGAAAAACTAAAAAGATTAGAAAGACAGGCTGAGGCCAGACTCTGAAAGATCTTGCAAGCTGAACTACTTTAGTTGCTTTCAGCAGGAAAACAATTTGATTTTTTTTGTTTTATACACCATTCCCAGATGGTAGGGCAAGGTGAGGGAAGATTATAGACTGAAAAATCATTTAGTTTACTATTAAATCAAAACGGCAAATATCTGATTAGGTTCTTGTAGCTGTACAGATAAAAAAAGAGGACTAACAAAGAAATGACAGAGAACCAAACAATGGAATAGAATCCTAAGTTTTTGTAGCACTTCATTTCCCTTATTCTACTTTTCACCTCTACTGTTAATAAAAGCATGTTTACGTACCTCCTCCTCAGTTACAGTATTAATTTCTCTAGGGCACAGCATGCATAATTATGTATTCACTAACACATACATTAAAATATGAATATAGAATATTTCATTTTTTAATTGCTCAGAAAGTTTTTGTCAAAGGAATAGACATAAAGGAAGAAGAGAGAGTTAAGGACGAAGCCCTGATGAGGACATAAGAGAAGCTGATTGCTGAGTCAGCGGGCCATGGAAAAACTGGCACCCAAACTGCAGGAGGTATCCCAAAGGTCCAAAGGTGCCCTTGGACTTAGCAAGCTGAAGAAGTGAGACATCTCAGTATATCCAGCAAGTTATCTTTTTCATGACCTCAGTCACAAGCTCAAATGAATGTAATCATTTGTCCCAGCAAGTTCAGCTAATTTAGTGAAGCTTTGAGGAACAGGTCTTCAGCTGCATCTCAAAGAAGGAAGAAAATGAAAATCTGCTGGGTATAGAGAATGCAACCTACTGTCTATTTTCTAAGAAACTTTAAAAATTCATTTAAAACTGATTCAAAATAATTGTGATTTAAATTCTACCTCTATAATATCATTTCAAGAAAATAAGACACATTAAATAGAATGGTTTTCTAACAGAATAATTTGTAACTGACAGTAACAAAGTCTTAATTTTCTCCTTGCAAGCTTAGATTTTTCAGTCTTGTGATAGAATCTGGGTTTTCTTTGCTTTATTTATGTTGGTCCCTGGTGTCTGTGTGTTCTGAATTGCAGGTTGTTGCTCTGAAGCAGAGCTAGAAAAGCCTAGAGGCTTTTTTCCCACACCACGGTATCTACTGGATTATAGAGGAAGACTGGAATGTTCTTGGGTGCTCAGAGTTTCACCAAGCAGTATGGCAAAATTTACCATTGAGTATCTGTCACTCCTGGGGTCTCCTGTGTGTCAAGACTCAGTTCTAATTATTTATGAAGAAAGACACAGTAAGAGAAAGACGGCAGGTAATCCTTCCTGGCATATAAACTTCGTGCTAGGAGTCTTGGTCCATGTAGGCAGCTTATGATCAGGAATGAGTCTGACTTGGTAATAATGTTACCAAAATGTTGATCCATGTAATAGGAATGCTTTTTCCCTTGTAAACACACTTAACATTTTCTTTATTATTATTATTATTATTATTATTATTATTATTATACTTTAAGTTCTGGGTTACATGTGCAGAACATGCAGGTTTGTTACAAAGGTATACACGTGCCGTGGTGGTTTGCTGCAACCATAAGCCTGTCATCTACATTGGTTATTTCTCCTAGTGCTATCCCTCCCCTAGCCCCCCACCCCCCAACAGGCCCCAGTGTGTGATGTTCCCCTCCCTGTGTCCATGTGTTCTCGTTGTTCAACTCCCACTTATGAGTGAGAACATGTGGTGTTTGGTTTTCTGTTCTTGTGTTAGCTTGCTGAGAATTATGGTTTCCAGCTTCATCCATGTCCCTGTAAAGGACATAAACTTATCCTTTTTTATGGCTGTATAGTATAACATGGTGTATATGTGCCACATTTTCTTTAACCAGTCTATCATTGATGGGTATTTGGGTTGATTCCAAGTGTTTGCTATTGTGAAGAGTGCTGCAATAAACATACGTGTGCATGTGTCTTTATAGCAGAATGATTTATAATCCTTTGGGTATATACCCAGGAATGGGATCGCTGGGTCAAATGGTATTTCTGGTTCTAGATCCTTGAGGAATCGCAACACTGTCTTCCACAATGGTTGAACTAGTTTACAGTCCCACCAACAGTGTAAAAGTGTTCCTATTTCTCCACATCCTCTCCAGCACCTGTTGTTTCCTGACTTTTTAATGATTGCCATTCTAACTGGAGTGAGATGGTATCTTATTGTGGTTTTAATTTGCATTTCTCTAATGACTAGCGATGTTGAGCTTTTTTTCAAATGTTTGTTGGCCACATAAATGTCTTCTTTTGAGAAATGTCTGTTCATATCCTTTGCCCACTTTTTGATGGGATTATTTATTTTTTTCTTGTGAATTTGTTTAAGTTCCTTGTAGATTCTGGATATTAGCTCTTTGTCAGATGGGTAGATTGCAAAAATTTTCTCCTATTCTGTAGGTTGCCTGTTCACTCTGATGAGTTTCTTTTGCTGTATGGAAGCTCTTTAGTTTAATTAGATCCTATTTGTCAATTTTGACTTTTGTTGCCATTGCTTTTGGTGTTTCAGTCATGAAGTCTTTGCCCATGCCTATGTTCTGAATGGTATTGCCTAGGTTTTCTTCTAGGGTTTTTATGGTTTTAGGTCTTACGTTTAAGTCTTTAATCCATCTTGCGTTAATTTTTGTATAAGATGTAAGGAGGAAGGGGTCCAGTTTCAGTTTTCTGCATATGGCTAGCCAGTTTTCCCAGCACCATTTATTAAATAGGGAATCCTTTCCTCATTGCTTGTTTTTGTCAGGTTTGTCAAAGATCAGATGGTTGTAGATGTGTGGCATTATTTCTGAGGCCTCTGTTCTCTTCCATTGGTCTATATATCTGTTTTGGTACCAGTACCATGCTGTTTTGGTTACTGTAGCCTTGCAGTATAGTTTGAAATCAGGTAGTGTGATGCCTCCAGCTTTGTTCCTTTTGCTTAGGATTGTCTTGGCTATACAGGCTTATTTTTCAAAAGCATTTCTATACACCAATAACAGACAAACAGCCAAATCATGAGTGAACTCCCATTCACAATTGCTATAAAGATAATAAAATACCTAGGAATACAAGTTACAAGGGATGTGAAGGACCTCTTCAAGGAGAACTACAAACCACTGCTCAAGGAAATGAGAGAGGACACAAACAAGTGGAAAAACATTCCAAGGTCATGGATAGAAAGCATCAATATTGTGAAAATGGCCATACTGCCCAAAGTAATTTATAGATTCAATGCTATCCCCATCAAGCTACCATCGGCTTTCTTCACAGAATTAGAAAAAAAAAATCCTTAACATTTTCAAGTACTTTGAATTGAGAAAGCAAATATACTTAAGGTTGAGTGTGTGTGTGTGTGTGTGTGTGTGTGTGTGTGTAGGGAGGGGGGAAAAAAGGCAAGAGGGCTCAACTTCTTCAAACATAGTGGAACCATGCCAGAATGCTGGAAGAATATATATTGTAAAAGAGCAAGTCAGAAGATGGTTAAAAATAGAGCAGGGGAGGAAGGTGAATGAAAAAATAAAGCAAAATACATTAAAGGCTTTTAAAGTGGCAGGATTGAAAAGATTTGGTGAAAACATGCCAGCCCTCATTTTTAATTTCATGTACAGAGAAACCTCTTTTTGTTCAACAAAACAAACTTGCTTCCTCCTGTTTGCACAGGTGTAATGAAAGCTTTTTGGCTTGCAGTAAGGAGGGATGTGGGAGGTGATTGAAATAATTTGGTTAATGGGGAAATCTGGAAAGAAATTGGTGTATGTCATTGTCCATGTGTGTGGTATATATTTATGCTTGACTCTGAAGTGCATAGAGGTCAGAGAAACTGCTCTGAGGGTGGGGTTGTTTTCTTAGGATAAACTCTGAGAGATCAAATCACTGGGTTAGAAAGCAAAAATGTTTGCTTAAAGAATCTTTCTTTATGATTACAACCTAATTTAGACTACAGTGACACAATTAATTAGCCTAACTGCTTGGCACATTTTCTCCCTAGAATCAGATCACCTCCTCCATCCCCTTTGATTAGAACTGCTCCAGGGCTTCTTGCAGCTAGAATAAAATTCACACTCCCTGGAAGACTGCCTCTCCATCAGCTCATGGGTTCCCAATACCTCTCATTCTTACCTTGGGGCCATTGTCTATTCCCAGCACTTTGAAGAGCTCCTTCTCATCCTTGTGCCTCATGTCCTTCAATTCTTGATGGAATGTCACCTTCTTAATGAGACCAACCTTGACTGATGTAAGTTGCATCACGCCCCTGCCTCCAGACTTCTCAGTTCCCTTTTCTTAGAGCACTTATTATCTTCTAACACATGGGTCCCCAACCCCCGGGCCGCAGACCACTACCAACTCGTGGCCTGTTAGGAACTAGGCCACACAGCAGGAGGTGAACAACGGGCAAGCATTACCACCTGAGCTCTGCCTCTTGTTAGATCAGTGGCAGCATTAGATTCTCATAGGAATGTGAATTGCACATGCCAAGGATCTAGGATGCCTGCTCCTTATGATAATCTAGTGCCTGATGATCTGAGATGGAACAGTTTTCATCCCAAAACCATCCCTCCCACTGTTTGTGGAAAAATTGTCTCCCACGAAGCCAGGTGCCAAAAAGTTTGAAGTCCAGGGTTAAAAGATTAGAATCTAACACATTATGATTTTTTCATGATTATGGCTTATCTGTGTCTTCCCTATTGAGTATGAGTTTCATGAGAGCTGGAATTTTTGCCTGTTTGTATCAAGAAGCCTCAGTGCCTAGAACAGTGCCCAACACATAGAAGGCACTTCATAAATAAATGAACAAGAGAATAGTCACCTCCTGAAAGAGGGCCTCTCAGTCTAAAGCAGCATCATCCATTCCTTCCCACAGTCATTGTCTATTACATTGGCTTTCATTTCATTAGTAGCTTTGATCTCTCTATGAAACCATCTTCATTTACCTGACTAAAATGAAAGCAGCATCATCCATTCCTTCCCACAGTCATTGTCTGTTACATTGGCTTTCATTTCATCAGTAGCTTTGACCTCTCTATGAAACCATCTTCATTTACCTGACTAAAATGAAAGCTTCATGAGAGCAGAGACCTTTCTCTCTGTTCCCTTCTGTATACTTCCAAATGAGGTCAACACCTAGGGACTCGGACCGTTTTCTTTTTCATAAATTTTTGCTGAGTTTGTTTTTTGCATGAAGTTAAATTACTCTTCAGAAAGGCTAACTTAATTTTCACTGCCATTAGCAGTGCCTAGGATCTTCTTTCACCATGCCCAGAACCTAATATGTCAATTTAATAGGCAATTTTCCTTTAAAAATAATCATTAATGGAGATAATTTCTTTTTTGCTTTTATTTTTTTGTTTGTTTGTTTTAAGACTGTGTCTCCCTATTTTGCCCAGGCTGGTCTCAAACTCCTGGGCTCAAAAGATCCTCCTAGTTCAACCTCCCAAATTCCTGGCATGTGCTACTGTACCCAGCTTGTTTTTTTAAAACTAATTGCCATTATCTTTTGTCCAGTTTTTAAATTTGAGTATTATTCTTTTTATTGCTTTATGAGCTTTATATACAAAGATATTTTCCTTTGTCATGTTTATTCTTAATGCTTATTCTTAATGTTGTTATAAGTTTATTCTTAATGCTTTCCTTTGTCATTTATTCCTAATGCTTATTCTTAGTATTGTCATTTGCTTTTGTGTTGTTTATTATGTTAATGTAAAAATTTTTTAATTTAGTTGTTTAAATGTATCCATACATGTCTTTGATCTTTGATTTTTAATTCATTTCTTTCATGCTTAAAAATTTATTCTGCATTCTGAGGTCAGAATCTTTAATAAAAAAACTTTTAAAATCATGCTGAAATATATTTTCTCATATGGCAAAGTGACTCTATACCTGCTTCCTTTAAAAAAAAAAAAAGTCTTTTTCTTCCCAATTGATAGCACTATTTCAATAATATACTATATTATTATACAGAGAGACACATTTTCTGGGGAAACTTGCCTTTATCATTATTACCTATTGAAAACCATGCTTAACTTCATTGTAGATTACCTGAGGAATCCCTATAATTTTCCAACCTAGCATTTCTTTAATTTTTGAAATTGTCAGCTTGAACTTTGTGGAATTGTTCTGTCCCTTCAGGTTATATCTAGGATAAGAGCAAGACTGTAATAGAAATATTATTCTTTACTTAAGTTGTATAGCATTCTTTACTATAAAATGCTATATTTCTTCCTGTTAAAGGTAGCAATTCATTTAAAAGTTACATTCACTTCTATTTGCTACAAATAAATATTAGGTCATTCTTCAAATAGTATTTCACCATTGTATACTTTAAAATGCCAACGAATGCTTTTTCTTCTTTTCTCTTTCTTGGCTCTAATCTCCTCCTTCCTTTCATCCCTACAAGTATTTGTGAAGAACCTACTATGGACCATGGACTGAGTCATCTTGGTTCTGAGGATTCAGTAGTGAAAAAAATAAAATTTTCTGCCCTTACCAAGCTTATATTCTACCAGGGAGAAAACACATAATAAGATAAAATATATGCTATCTTAAATGGAAGAACTAAGGAAGAAAAACTGAAATGGGAAAGGAGAAAAGAAGTATCTGGGATGTCAGTGCCACATAGTTGTATGTAGTACAATCAGCAGATATCTCTCTGAGCAGGTGACATTTAAATAAATGTTAAAAAATGATACTGAATTATTCTTAGTTTAGAAGAGTTTGATCCTAAGAAACTCACAGGTTCTTTCCACACATGCTTAATCAGCCCTCTGAATCATTTTAGAATTATGATTATAATTTTCCCTTCTATCTTTGACTTAGGTTCTCAAAGCAATCAATAAAAAACTGACTATAGGGAAATAATAAATTTTCAGGTAGAAAATGTTTTCCATCATAGATCTTCATGGTGAGGTATTTTTAATAAGTAGGTTACTTTTCTAGGAGAAAAAGGTCACATCAGTCATTTTAAAGATAAAATAATTTGCTACCTACTGTCCTTCAGGAAGCACTGCAACATAGTAGATAATGATGGATATTGGATACATGGACCCAAGTTGAAGATCCTAGCTTCCCACCTGACTAGTTTGTGGCATTGAGTGAGTCACTTATGTTCTGGAGTCCCGTTTCATCATTTTACAGAATGGAATCAATTCCTACCTCGTGGGTTAAATTAATTGCTCGGCCTAAAATACAGAAACTGCTGTAAAATTTTCATTCTTATTTTTTACTAGAGTTCACTTTTTAACCTAGGTGGATTACATGGAAGAAGACTTTACTCAATGACTTTCATGAGTCCTGGACCGCTGGTGAGGGTGACATTCCATGCCCTTGTACGAGGTGCATTTGGTATAAGCTATATTGTCTTGAAAGTCCTAGGTATGTTTGGTTATTTTATAAACTTGTAAAGGCTAAAGAAATCAATATTACTCTATTTAGGAATATTTCCAAACATATACAACATTTTGAAAGAAATTATGTTTCTGTGGGGAAATGAGTATATGTTTGAAAGGAAAATCTACTTAAGTCACCTAAGATTTGATCAGGTCCAAAAGGGAAACTGCTCAATGGATAACTTGATTGAATTGTATATGATTTCTGAAAATGGCTAAGATATGTTCATTGCAAGATAACTTTTTTCTGTGGTTGCAATTTTATACCACAAAGAATGTTTTCTGTAGCTGTAAATTCTTGTGGCTCAGAAGATTTGGGTTCTAAATCTTAGCTGGCTGATTAGCCCTGGACAATTTATTATCTCTGATTAGAATTTTCTTTTAGTGATGTAATAAAAGATTAGAGTAAGTTTTGAAAACAAACTACACAAATATTAGATTCTAGTATTATAAATGTAAACAATGTAATTCAGAGTTGTCAGATTGAACTTTAGAATATGTAATTAGTGAGATTTTTTTTTATTCTTGATGTAGACAACTGAAAGCTAGTTTCCCCCCTTGGCACCTAAGAGCATTGCTGAGAATATGTTTTTCTAGACCTGTGTATACTGTATATTTGGAAAAAGTTAATTAAGTAATAAAGCATTTATATCATATGAAAGTTTTCTCTTGGAAGAATATATTAAGAATACTGCTTTCAGATGGAATTAGGCAGTTAACAGGTATTATCTATAGCTGTGTCCTATAATCTTCCATAGACCCTAGGCTATGTCAGAGATCATCTGAGAGATGTGTTTGTTTCCTATACCTTTTGAATATTTAAGATGGAGAAAATTTTCAGTGAAACCAACCACCTCCTAATAATTACTTGTTTTCCCAGGACAATTAGGGAACAGAGCTGTTTACCTTGATCTGAAAAGGCATATAGGAAGCCTGTTAAAAATTGGTTTTATTCTCATTTTCTCTGCTTCCTGTTCTTTTAGGTCCAAAGGACAGTAAAATAACCAGACTTTCCCAAAGTTCAAACAGAGAGCACTTGGTCCCTTGTGAGGATGTTCTTCTGACCAAGCCAGAAGGGATCATGCAGATCCCAAGAAATTCTCACAGAACTACTATGGGGTAAGGAAGTCATGATTATTATAATGGAAGAAGTGTGTGGAAAAAATTGCTTGACTGACATCAACACTTGGTATTTGCTTAAAACATTATTCTTCACCTTTTTTCCAAAAAGAATAGACTCTTAGGTAACCCCTAATCTATGGCTTTTAATATGGAAACAAAACAAAACAATATAAGAATGTCCTTGTTTATCAATTGTACTTTCTCAACAAAATAGACCATGTATTAGCAAAGTGAAAAGTCAAATCTTTACAAAGAATGTTGGAGGCTGATATAATGTATGTAAAATATTTGGGTACATAGTAGATACTTAATAAATGATGTGTGGGAGTTTGGGGCAAATTCTGGCACATATAGGTCCTTCAGATCTTATAAATTTTCAATCAGAATTTAAAACAATACACACAATTGGTCAGCCATTCATAATGTATGAACTTTATAAATTTTGGCAAATTACGTATTAGATAATAAAGTTGATATAATTTAAAGTACAAATCTTTCTCTCTCACAACCATAAGGAAACAGACACAAAAAATAAGGCTCACTGGGGGTCAATAACATTGATGCATTAATTTCTGAGCAAAATAACTAACAATATATTCTGTTTAGAAATAATTTCTGACTTTGTTTCATCTATGCCATAGTTGCCAATGGAGATTAGTAGCCCCTTTAAATCACATCATTCAGCTTAATATTATTAACTTCCCGATGAAGCCAACAACTTTTGTCTGTCATGGTCATCTGCGTGTTTACGAAGGATTTGGACCAGGAAAAAAATTAATAGGTAACTGATTTCCCATGAATCTCTATGCTACTGATTTTTCTCTGATGAAACATGTTTAGATTGTTTCATATTCAGTATGTGGCTTACATGTGACATACACTAGTCTCTTCTTATAGGATGTTGAAATAGACTTACTGTTAAACTTGTGTCAGATTTAAAATTAAGATATAAAATCTCCTCAGGTTTAGTTAAAAACAAAGTCCAACAACATTTCTTACATGGATCATACCTAGATTAAAATTGCTCAGAAATACTAAAAATAAAGAATGAATGAAGCAGTTTTAGACAAAAACACAAGAAAATTAAGACTATAAAATTAATAAGGCAAAATAATCACAGCAAAAGGCATTACATGAGTTTATCAATTGGTAGTAGTTAGAAGCCTGGTTACTTTAATTTAAACTCATTATTTTCTTTTTTTTTGGCACAAATCGTTGTTTTTATTTAATTTGGGAAAAACATCTTTACAAGTTGATAAATACTAGAATTGTCAATGAGAAAAATGCTACTGAAATACCTATTTTTCTCTTTGATGGCAGAATTTCCTAAATATTTGCATTTTAACATATTTTATCTCATACATTAGCTGACATTACTTAGTTGTATATGGATCTATTCTTAATAAAATAAAGAGAAAAACATAAAGAGAGGAAAAGGATTATTAAATTTGGTATTACAATTGTGTAGAAGTTTCCCCATCATAAAATTTCTTTTTTTTATTTATTTTATTTTATTATTATTATACTTCAAGTTTTAGGGTACATGTCCACAATGGGCAGTTAGTTACATATGTATACATGTGCCATGCTGGTGTGCTGCACCCATTAACTCGTCATTTAGCATTAGGTATATCTCCTAAAGCAATCCCTCCCCCCTCCCCCCACCCCACAACAGTCCACAGAGTGTGATGTTCCCCTTCCTGTGTCCATGTGTTCTCATTGTTCAATTCCCACCTATGAGTGAGAATATGCAGTGTTTGGTTTTTTGTTCTTGCGATAGTTTACTGAGAATGATGATTTCCAATTTCATCCATGTCCCTACAAAGGACATGAACTCATCATTTTTTATGGCTGCATAATATTCCATGGTGTATATGTGCCACATTTTCTTGATCCAGTCTATCATTGTTGGACATTTGGGTTGGTTCCAAGTCTTTGCTATTGTGAATAGTGCTGCAATAAACATACGTGTGCATGTGTCTTTGTAGCAGCATGATTTATAGTCCTTTGGGTATATACCCAGTAATGGGATGGCTGGGTCAAATGGTATTTCTAGTTCTAGATCCCTGAGGAATCGCCACACTGACTTCCACAATGGTTGAACTAGTTTACAGTCCCACCAACAGTGTAAAAGTGTTCCTATTTCTCCACATCCTCTCCAGCACCTGTTGTTTCCTGACTTTTTAATGATCGCCATTCTGACTGGTGTGAGATGGTATCTCATTGTGGTTTTGATTTGCATTTCTCTGATGGCCAGTGACGGTGAGCATTTTTTCATGTGTTTTTTGTCTGCATAAATGTCTTCTTTTGAGAAGTGTCTGTTCATGTCCTTCGCCCATTTTTTGATGGGGTTCTTTGTTTTTTTCTTGTAAATTTGTTTGAGTTCATTGTATATTCTGGATATTAGCCCTTTCTCAGATGAGTAGGTTGCGAAAATTTTCTCCCATTTTGTAGGTTGCCTGTTCACTCTGATGGTAGTTTCTTTTGCTGTGCAGAAGCTCTTTAGTTTAATTAGATCCCATTTGTCAATTTTGGCTTTTGTTGCCATTGCTTTTGGTGTTTTAGACATGAAGTCCTTGCCCATGTCTATGTCCTGAATGGTAATGCCTAGGTTTTCTTCTAGGGTTTTTTATGGTTTTAGGTCTAACATGTAAGTCTTTAATCCATCTTGAATTAATTTTTGTATAAGGTGTAAGGAAGGGATCCAGTTTCAGCTTTCTACATATGGCTAGCCAGTTTTCCCAGCACCATTTATTAAATAGGGAATCCTTTCCCCATTGCTTGTTTTTGTCAGGTTTGTCAAAGATCAGATAGTTGTAGATATGCGGCGTTATTTCTGAGGGCTCTGTTCTGTTCCATTGATCTATATCTCTGTTTTGGTACCAGTGCCATGCTGTTTTGGTTACTGTAGCCTTGTAGTATAGTTTGAAGTCAGGTAGTGTGATGCCTCCAGCTTTGTTCTTTTGGCTTAGGATTGACTTGGCAATGCGGGTTGTCAACCCGCAAGGATTTTGGGTGGTCAACCAACATTTCTGGACACCATGGGATACATGGGACTTTGGGAATTATCTCAAATCTTTCTAAGACTCAGTTTCCTCATTTGTGAGCGGAAACACCCCACCACCATGCACACTATGGTCTATGAATTCCCAGTTTACTTAATCAAGGATACCAATGCGTAATGAAGTAAAAGCCCAGAGAAAGAGGATGTATGGCTTTTTGCTGGCCTTTGCCTTCCTAAGAAGGGCCCAGATACAAGTGTCACTCTCCATGCAGGTAGGGTCCTCTCAGAGTGGGTAAAAAAGCCAATTGCTAAACTGCTGTCTTTTTTATTCTTCAGATTTACAATACCATCCTAGAAGTAAGTGCATTAAGAATATTTGTGTTTCTATTTAGGAGAATGTTGATGAGCACTGAGCTTTCTTGGTTCCTAAGCCAATTCAGCACCAAGAAGACCACAGCTTCTTGTGGGGAGACTGCAGTATCTATGAAAATGATGTATACTTCTATCTTTCTTGCCCTACAGAACACCTGTTACCATGCACTGCCTCATGAGGTTGTTTTGAGAATTAAATAAGAGAAGGCATGTTAATCAATACTAAGAAACCAAGCTTGCATTTTATTTGGATTAGAAATATCTATTATGATTCCTATTCTTAAAATTGTGCTGCTTGGAGGAGTTTAGATTGTCTCCCTATTGCCTCTTCTATGGGTGAAAGGGCACACAAAGATTGGAAAAACAAAGAAATAAAGAAGGGGACAGAGAAGGAAGAGTACATTAGCAATGTCAATTATTACTTATAATGTTAATCAACTGTATATCTGTTCTTTACTTAGAATTAATTCATAAAACATACTATTTTCTATTTCTTTCTCCCCAAAAGTTTTATGACTCTATTTCAATTCCTCTAAATAAGGTTTACAAGCTCTGGGGTATAGGGAAGGTAAAAAAATATTTCTCTTCTACCCATCCAGAGGAACAAATCCTGTGATCAGAAGTTTAGAACTTATAGCCCAACCTCTGGGTAGGGGAGAGGGACTGGAAATTGACTTAATCAGCAATTGCCAATGATGTGATTGATCATGTCTATGTAATGAAGCCCTCATAAAACCCCAAAAGGAGAGTTCATAAAGTTGGGTTGGTGAACACACGGAGGGTGCTGGGAGGATGGTGTACCCAGAAAGAACGTTGATGCTCTGTGCCCAGTCTCCATATCTTGCCCTATACATCTTTCACTGGACTGTTCCTGAATTATATCCTTTGTAATAAATAGGTAAACACAAGTAAAGTGTTTCCCTGAATTTTGTGAGTTGTTTTAGTAAATTATCAAACCTGAGGAGGGGATCGTGGGAACCTCTGATTTATTGCTGGGCAGTAAGTAGCAATGTGATAACCTGGACTTGCAATTGGCATCTGAAGTGGGGAGTGAGGGCAGTCTTGTGAAACTGAGCTCTTAACCTGTGCAGTCCGTGCTAACCCAAGGTAGATAATGTCAGAATGGAATTGAATTGTAAGATACCCAATTGTTGTGGGGGGAAAAATCCCATACATCTGGTGTGAGAGGTAAAGTACCGAGAGTAGCAGTAGTTGTAGTAGAGATAGAGATTTTTCCTTTAGTTGGTGTAGAGAAGTTTGTTTTTTGCTTTTTGCTTTTTGTTTTTTGTTTGTTTGTTTGTTTGTTTTTCTCAGACCATCTTAGCTTCATTCGCTGGAACTCTGGCAATGATACTGACAAAAGACATATTAAAAAGAGAAAAACTGAATTTTATTAACACATATATCATGCATATATGGGAAAATTCAGTGGTGAGTAACTCAAAGAGGTGATTAGAACTTGGGCTTATATATCATCTTAACAAAAAGAACAATAAATAAGAGAAGTGACAAAATAAAGGAAAAGGACTTTGAGCTTCTAAAGGCAAAGGACTTTGAGCTTCTAGGGGTGGCATATTGTAGGAAGGTGAATATATTGGGGACAGTTGTAGAAAATAAAAGTTACTTTAGAAAGATTTGTTATGTAGATTCTTCTGGTGCCATCTCTGGGCTGATAAGAGTCGAGATTTGTCTCTAATTAAGAATTGTTCTGCCCTTCCTAGTGGAGATAGTGGGAGGGCAGAGAGTTTTTCTTCTGTCTACATTTTATTTTCAATTGCTTTCTGCTGAAAATAACCCTTGTACCAGGATGGTATACTCTCAACCACCTCAGGGTTAAGTCAATGCTTGACCTCAGCAGATTATTTGATGAACATTTGACAGAACCAAATAGGATTTATCCCAAGAACACAAGGAAAATTGAATATTAAAATGTATTGTATATTAAGATTTTCTACTGTAAATGAGAAAAAATAGATACAAATTATATAGCAATTGTAATCTTAAAACCATAGCAGTAAAATGTAGAAGATATAATGGAAAAATTACTTCAATTACATTTAGTAATAAAAGCCATACGATAACTAGGAATAACCCTAAAATTTGAGATTTATTATTCAAACTATGAAACTTTATTAAGGTGCCTGTGTGGCACACAAATACATATAAACACACAAAGATTTGCATAGATAAAAGTACCATGTTCCAAAACTGAAAGATATAACTCATATTAATTCAACACAAGTTAATTTAAAAATATATTTTCCAATTAAATCCCAATGGAATTTTTTTTTCTGGAGGGATGAAGAGGAAATTAACTCCGAAGTTTATCTTGTAAAGTAAATAGCACTAGTTGAAAATCTCTTGGGGAAAGAATGGCCAAATGGTTAAGGTAGAATTGCTCTATCAGATATTAAAGTATACTCTAAAACCACGGTAATTAAAACTATCAGAAGAAACATGTGATTGAAAATAGATTAGAAGGGGCCCTAGAAAATTTAAGACCATTGTATGTGGTTAATTTGGCATTACCACTCAGAAAATGTATAAAATTATTCTTCACATCACACAGTAGCTGATAAAGGAGTTAGTTTACCTAAGGCATTAAAAGTGGAAAATATTGGTAGTTAACCATATGGAGAAGGACTTTCTCATATAAAAGTAGTAGAAGAAAACAAATTAATAAGTTCCTGTGTAATTAAAAACTCTTCTGCATCCACAGAAACAAAACTAAAAAGCAAATACATGGGATTTTCAACTATGCTGAGAAAAGTCTGAAGTAATTAATATAAGAAGTGTTTACAGATCAATAATAGAAAAGCTAAAATCTGTAAAATAAATTTATAGACCCTAGATACCTTTGACTTAGTCTTGATTAAAGTTAAACCAGAGGTCCTGTGCCTTCTGTTTTCTACTTTTTTTTCAAAAGAATGACACACTGTTGACCCAAGTGCTTTTGAGAACACAAAACACAGGATTAACCATTAGCCTCTTTTGATAGATAAGAAAGGTTACTGAATATTTACATACCAGTTACTACACAATCTAAATTAAATCTCTTGTTTCTTGTCACAATGAAATTGATCCTCTGGCCATCTCTTTACTAAAGAGGGCAGAGTTTTCCTGTAATCATGGAAAGCATACTAGTTCTTAGGATCCTTGATTTGAAACCTTGAAAACTATGAGTGTTACAGCAAACTACATTTACTAGAATGTTTGTTTCAGAAAATATTGTGTATGATCAGTTAAACTTAGAGGTAGTTTTGAAGCAAATTATCACCCTTATGATAATTCACCCATGACTATGACCATCTTGATCTACCTCTAGTTAACTCGAGTATAAAACACTGAGGGATTTTCTTTAGAATTAGGGGATTCATAATATGAAAAAATTATTAAGTACAATAAATAAGGGTCTAACCAATTCCAAATTACAATTCAGAATCACTGTTGTCCATGACATACCCTACTTTTAAAAATGACAAATTAAGAGGTGAAGCCAGCTGGGCTTCTGGATTGGGTGGGGACTTGGAGAACTTTTCTGTCTAGCTAAAGGATTCTAAACACACCAGTCGGCGTTCTGTGTCTAGCTAAAGGTTTGTAAATGCACCAATCAGCACACTGTGTCTAGCTAAAGGTTTGTAAACGCACCAATGAGCACTCTGTAAAAATGCACCAATCAGCGCTCTGTATTGAGCTAAAGGTTTGTAAATGCACCAGTCAGCACTCTGTAAAAACGGACCAGTCAGCACTCTGTAAAATGGACCAATCAGCAGGATGTGGGCGGGGCCAGATAAGGGAATAAAAGCTGGCCACCGGGGCCAGCAGCAGCAACCCGCTTGGGTCCCTTTCCATGCTGTGGGAGCTTTGTTCTTTCACTCTTCACAATAAATCTTGCTGCTCACTCTTTGGGTCCGCGCTACCTCTATGAGCTGTAACACTCACCACGAGGGTCTGCAGCTTCACTCCTGAAGTCAGTGAGACCACAAACCCACCCGGAGGAACAAACAACTCTGGATGCGCCACTTTTGAGAGCTGTAACACTCAACTGTGAAGGTCTGCGGCTTCACTCCTGAAGTCAGCAAGACCATGAACCCACCGGAAGGAAGAAACTCTGGACACATCTGAAGGAACAAACTCTAGACACGCCATCTTTAAGAGCTGTAACACTCGCCGCAAATGTCTGCGGCTTCATTCTTGAAGTCAACAAGACCAAGAACCCACTAGAAGGAATAAATTCTGGACACAAAATGAGCTGAGTGAGAAATTTATAGACAAATACATAAAAAATATAATATTTGGCCTTTTTAAAACAAATGAGAAAATTTAACTGCTAAATTGACAACAATTTTGAAGAATGATTATACTTGTCAAATGTTATATAACATGTATTTTCATCTCACTGAGGTATAACTTGGAGTATGTTTTCTAGAGAAATATTTTTCAAAACTAAGTTCATAAAGTTGTACTGGGTGTCTCAACTTTTAGCTATACTTATATTATTAAAATAAGCTTTATGTATGTGCAGAGATGTTAACACACTAGATTCATTCAGCATTTTTATAGTGGCCAAAATGGAAAATAGTCTAAATCTTAGTCTAAATAATTAAGAAAAATATAATATAAATTATAAATTATGCAGCCATTAAATAAAATATTGTCACATAATTTTTAAAATAAAACACCTGTCATACTGAGTGAGAAAATCAGGATGAACTATATAATTCAAATTTGTTTAAAAAGTAAATGAAATACAGGTCTAAAAAGATCAATATGTTTAATTGGACATCTTTAGATTATAAGATTATGAGTAATTTTTTTGAAATTCTCTAAATTTTTCCCAGTGAGTAAATAAACATTTCTAATTTTAAGGCTATAAATAGGGAAAAGAAGGAGGAAAAATATGTCTTGTTCTAT
The DNA here is from genome assembly GCF_029289425.2 of Pan paniscus. Taxonomy (NCBI): domain Eukaryota; kingdom Metazoa; phylum Chordata; class Mammalia; order Primates; family Hominidae; genus Pan; species Pan paniscus. Next base: position 67,372,566 of record NC_073259.2, read on the forward strand.
AAGCTGAAATGGATTCATAGTGGAGCAGTTACAGGGAGCTTCATGACAGTATTCAAACCATTTAGCAGCCTGCCTCACACACCAGATGAGATTACATAATCTTCTGAAGGGTGCTTTGGAAGTCTTAGGGTAGTGGGAGGTTGAAGGAAACTGCTACTACCAATGCCCTTTTTAAGTCACGGGGCCTCCGGGTGCGGTAGCTCATGCCTGTAATCCCAGCACTTTGGGAGGCCGAGGTGGGCGGATCACGAGGTCAGGAGATCAAGACCATCCTGGCTAACACAGTGAAACCCTGTCTCTACTAAAAATACAAAAAATTAGCCGGGCGCCTGTAGTCCCAGCTGCTCGGGAGGCTGAGGCAGGAAAATGGCGTGAACCCAGGAGGAGGAGCTTGCCGTGAGCCGAGATCGCGCCACTGCACTCCAGCCTGGACGACAGAGCGAGACTCCATCTCAAAAAAAAAAGTGGTTTTTAAGAGACAGGTTCTCGCTATGTTGTCTAGGCTCAAGTGCAGTGACTATTCTTAAATATGATCGTAGTGTATTACAGCCTTGAACTCCTGGGCTCAAGCAGTCCTGTTCCTCAGCCTCCCCAGTAGCTGGGACTACAGGCTCACGCCACAGGTCTGGCTGTTCTAAGAAATACTGTCTAAAATGTTTCATTTTGACCAACTAATGGGTTTGACTTGTGTGGCAATTACTGCAACTTGCCTGTTATAAATTTGGCCACTGTGGATAAATGAAGGTTATATGTAGCTAAAGCTCAAATATACTTGCTAAAAATATTATATTTCAGTTTGGTGACAGCAATAACCTTTTAGTTCCCTGAGGACCCAGTCTTAGACCATGTCACCTTTTCTTACAACATATAGTTTTTAAAAGATGTACCTTAGTTATTCCGACATCATAAGAACTGGGCATTGTGTCCTAGTTGATTTAGAACTACTGTCTTAAAACTGCTTAGACTCAGGAATAGGGAACATCCAGCTCTCTATTCTAATTGGCTTTTATTCAGTTATTTTTCCCATTTTTATATTGATATAGCAGAAATTTATAATTTCAAACATAAGAATTTTTTACTTTGCTCAATAATCTTTGTCTTGATGAATAGTAAGTTTTTTTGTGGGGGGACAAGGTAAATTATGTGAAAGAGATTCACTTTTATGAAAATCTCTTACGATTTTCACATATAATGTCATTTTGGCCATGAAGAGTTTTCTTTGAGATACTCTTTTTGTATTTCTGGTAAGTCCATTTTTTCCCTATTTGTTATGTTTTTGTTCAATTTCTTGTGCTTCTTTTGTTCAATATGTATGTTTTTGTTCAATTTCTTGTGCTTTATTGGGAAAATTTTGTTATTGAATAAGTAAATTAATAGATTGTAATTCTTTGTTTCATTTGTCAGCTTTAGGAAAGGACAAAAATATAATATTTAAAATTCTGACTTCTGTAATCTGTGGAGGCCTCATGCTAAACCTGTATGAAGTACAAGATTGAGCAGATTTTTTTTAACACCTAAGCATACTCTTTATTTTTCTGGATACTTGGAATATTGCGACAATACAGTCAGAAATTTTTATCCCTAGCATAAAAGTTTCAAGTAGCTTTTCTCTTTTGGAATTCACTTCCTGAATGTACTAATATCAAGAATAATTTGTCCTTTTTTTCTTTACTTGTTTGATTAGTTCATATGTGTTAGTTGTAACCAGATTATTGAAAGATACGCTTTGTCCGTCATCCTGTGGTTTGAGCAAAGGCGCTAATAGCATTATGAAAACGGGTAACTATTGCAAATTATAGAAATTGGATATCATAGAGAAACATTTGCCATTATATTTAATTCTGAATATTTATTAGAATTCCCTCAGTACTGAAGATTAATCCATTCACACTCATTTTTTTTTTAATCAGCCAGCAGGCTTTGCTTTACTGCCCATTTTACCTTTTGTTTCTTTTTTTTTTTTTTTTGGACATGTTAATTGAAATACAATTTGGGAGGCATTTCCATTAAAAACATTTTACTTAATTTTAGTATGATAATGTAAGAAGTGTTGGAAAAAGAAAACTGAGAAGAAATTTGCATCGAATTTAAGTTATGTAAGTATATCATAAGGGACTAACATAAAATAGAAAAAAATCTCACATTTAAACCGAGAATTATTCAGACCACCAACAAATTGTTGTAGGAATATGCCAGGCACTGTTCAAAGAAATGAAGATTGAGCAATGAACAAGACAGTCCCTGCCATAGTAGCGCTTACAGTCTAGTAATGGAGATCGTCAATAATCATATAAAAATATATAGTATATTAAGTTACTGTATTAGTCCATTTTCATACTGCTATGAAGAAATACCTGAGACTGGGTAATTTGTAAAGAAAAAGAGGGTTAATGGACTCACAGTTCCACACAGCTTGAGAGGCCTCATAATCATGGTGGAAGGTGAAAGAGGAGTAAAGGCACATCTTATGTGGCAGCAAGCAAGAGAGCATGTGCTGGGGAACTGCCTTTTATAAAACCATCAGATCTTGTGAGACTTATTCATAATCACGAGAACAACATGGGAAAAGCCCACCCCCATGATTCAATTACCTCCTACCGGGTCCCTCCCCAGACACATGAGGATTATGGAAGCTACAATTCAAGGTGAGATTTGGGTGTGGACACAGCAAAACCATATCAGTTATAAAGAAAAAAATACAGTGTGCAACAAAAATATATAACAGAGGAAGCTTGTTTACTTCGATGGAGGACAGGGAAGGGAATCAAGGAAAACTTGGATTTCTCTTTTTTTAGCAAGACTCCATGGAAGTTATTTATACTCACTGTCTCCCCTTTTGCCCTCTCGTTTTTCTTGAATTTATCCTCATATGGCTTTATTTTTTTCCAACCATTTCATGGACACTGTTCTTGCTGAAGCTATCAATGACTTCCACAAGTCCAGATTTGGTAGTCCCTTCTCAGTCGTGACACAGACGAGCTCTCCCTCCTCAAATCTCACTTGTTTTGGTCTCCAAAAAAGGAGAGCTCACTGCTCTCCTTCAGAGTCTTGGCTGGTTTTTCCTCATTTTCTCTATCACTGTCAGTTGAGGTATCCCAGGACCCAGTCTTTGACTCTCTTCCTTTCTTTACCTATACTCCTTCCTTAGTGATCTCACCCATTCTCTAGCTTTAAATACCATCTATACAGTGATAACTTCCAAATTTATATCTCCAGTCCCAGCTTCTTTATTGAACACTAGCACTGTATATCCAAGTGCCTCCCCTTCCACTTGGCTATCTAATAAGCATCTCAAACTTAACGTGACCAAAATTGAACCCTTGATTTCCTACCCCTGCCTCCAAGCTCTTCCTCCACCAATCTTTCCCACCTCAGTAGATAGCAACTCCATTTTGCTAATTAATTACTCAGGTCATTAAACTTGGTCAACCTTGACTTCTCACATTCCACATCAAGTATAGCTCATCAGTAGGTCTTTCAGTAAAATAGAGCTAGAATGCTACTGCTTCTGAACAATTCCACCATAATGTTTTGGTACAGCCTTCCTTTAGCCAGTTTTATGTGTAATAGCCAAAGTGATCATTTTAAAATGAGTAATTGAGATCATGTTTATAATCCAATGTTTTCCTAACTCATTCATAGTAAAAGTCCTTATAGTGCCTACAAGATGCTATAGGATCTGGCTCTTGACTATCCCTATGATGTCTTCCCCTGCTACTTTTCCTAGTGCTCACTTCATACCCAGCCATGCCAACCTTGCTGTTCCTCAGCAAGCATGCCCTCTGCTATATCCCTGAAACCTATAACTATGCGTGGTAAATAGTGCTCAAGAATTGTTTATTTGAATAAAGGTAATGACATTTCAGCTAAGACAGAGTAGGAGTGGAAAATAAGGAGGTAGCTCCTTAGCTGATGAATGGGTTAACAAATGTGTCTATTTTGCTTAGGCGAATCCTCCTGCCTGAGAGCTAATGTATGAGTAGGGGTTAACTCAGGTAAGAGACTCTTATTACATATATTCATTCTGTTTTTCAGATAAACATAGAAAACCTTTAATGTAGACATGTTTTTCGTGACAGAAGAATTATAATAGATTTATATACCCCATGTGTGAGGTTTATTCAAGATCTGACTCATTTTGTGTTCTTAAGATTGCAGATAAAACATGCTATGAGAAATTATGATATGTCTATGTGAATAAGAAATATAGAGCCATTATAATTTATATGAGGTAGTTAGTAGCATGGAAAAATGGTCACAATAAATTAGATAGGGGAAAAATGTTGTAATGGTATAAAATGGAATACAATTTTTTAAACATATACAGCATAGAAAGACTTTGCAAGATTTACATTAAAACATGAATATTGGTTGCTTAAAGGAGGGACTATAGGAGGATATTTTTTTTGAGACAGGGTCTTGCTCTGTTCAGGCTGCAGTGCAGTGGTGTGATCATGGTTCACCGCAGCCTCAACCTCCCAGGCTCAAGTGAACCTCCCACCTCAGCCTCCCAAGTAGCTGGGATCACAAGCACACACCACCATACCTGGCTAGCACTTTTGTTTTTTTTGGTAGAGACGAGATCTTGCTGTTACCCAGGTTGGTCTCAACCTCCTGGGCTCAAGCAATCTTCCTGCCATGGACTCCCAAAGTGCTGGAATTACAGGCGTGAACCACCATACCCAACAAAACTTTTTATCTCCTCCTTTGGACTCCATTTTTGAAACTTTCTATAATGAGCATATATGCATTGCTTTTATAATCAGAATAAAGAAATATGTTATAAAAGTTTAATTGGGTGTATTAACCCTGAATGTTCTTATTCTATATTCCATGAGAGGAAAAATTAAATACAATCATAGCCTTGGGAGATTGCTTGGTGCCTTAGCAAACCGTTTCTGCCTGGACTCACAGGGGTACTCTGGGAGGGCAGCTAGAGGTACTGGGAAAAGGCCACATGGAGAAGGAACTCTCCAACTGAACTTTGTAACAATTTGAACTGATCAAGAAGCCTCCTGGCCAGAACTCAAGGGAGGGTGTTAATCTGGTGTGCAGACTCCACAGGCAGGAATAGAAGGAAAGCCATACTTGATTTCGCAGCTGGGAGGTGGGTAGCCTGGGACAAATTCTCCAGCTCTGCTCACCCACTGCCTGGAAACAGACTCAGTGCTTTTGGAGAGGGCATGGTGGAAGTGAGACAAGCCCTTTGGATTGTGTGGAGCGGGGTGAGGTCTGTGACTGTCAGCTCTCCCCCAATTTCCCTGAAAACCTGCATGACACAGCAGAGACAGTCATAATCCTCCTAGGAATGTAACTCCATTGACCTGGGAACCTCACCCCAATCTCCCACAGCAGCTGTAGCAAGACCTGGCCAAGGAGAGTCTGAGCTCAGACACACTTAGCCCTGCCCCCACCTAATGGTCCTTCCCTACCCACCTTGGTCACTGCAGAGGGCATATACTCTTGGGAGTTCTAGGGGCCCGCGTATCACCTGTTCCTCCCCATTCGACCACAGCTGGTGCTCTCTGGAAAGTGCCACCTCCTGGCAGGGGGCCAACCAGCACAAAAATAGTGCATTAAACCACCAAAGCTAAGAACCCTCACAGAGTCCATTTCACTCCCCTACCACGGCAACCAGAACAGAAATGAGATAAACAGCAATACAGTAATAGCAGGGGACTTTAATACTATGCTGACAGCACTAGACAGGTCATCAAGATAGAAAGTCAACAAAGAAACAATGGATTTAAACTGTACCTTGGAACAAATGGACTTAATGGATATATACAGAAAATTCCATCCAACAACCACAGAATATACATTTTATTCAACAGCGCATGGAACTTTCTCCAAGATAGACTCCAAAATACGATAGTCCACAAAACAAGCCTCAATAAATTTAAGAAAATCAAAATTATATCAAGCATTCTTTTAGACCACAGTGGAATAAAACTGGAAATCAACTCCAGAAGGAAACATCAAAACCATGCAAATACATGGAAATTAAATCACCTGCTCCTGAATGATCATTGAGTCAAAAATGAAATCAAGATGGAAATTAAAAAATTCTTTGGGCTGAATGACAATAGTGACACAACCTATCAAAACCTCTGGGACACAGCAAAGGTGGTGCTAGGAGAAAAGTTCATAGCCCTAAACGCCTACATCAAACAGTCTGAAAGAGCACAAACTGACACTCTAAGGTCACACCTCAAAAAAAACTAGAGAAACAAGAGCAAACCAAACTCAAACCCAGCAGAAGAAAGAAAATAACCAAGACCAGAGCTGAACTAAATGAAATTCAAACAAACAAACACATAATACAAAAAATAAATGAAACAAAGCCTGGTTCTTTGAAAAGATAAATAAAATTGATAGACCATTTGTGAGATTAATCAAGAAGAGAGAAGATTCAAATAAGCTCAATTAGAAATGAAACAGGAGATATTACTACTGATACCACAGGAATACAAAAGATTATTCAAGGCTGCAATGAACAGCTTTATGCACATAAACTAGAAAACCTAGAAGAGATGGATAAATTCCTGGAAAGATACAACCCTACTAGCATAAATCAGGAAAAATTAGGTACCCTGAACAGACCAATAACAGGCAGTAAGATTGAAATGATAATTTAAAAATTACCAACAGCAGAATTCTACCAGACATTCACAGCAGAATTCTACCAGACATTCAAAGAATTGTTACCAATCCTTTTGACACTATTCTACCCGATAGAGAAAGAGGGCGCTGTCCCTAAATCATTCTATGAATCCAGTGTCACCCTAATGCCAAAACCAGGAAAAGGCATAACAACAACAACAAAAAATACAGACTGATATCCCTGATGAACATAAATGCGAAAATCCTTAAAAAATACTAACTAACTGAATCCAACAACATATCGAAATGATAATCCACCATGATTAAGTGGGTTTCATACCAGGGATGCAGGAATGGTTTAACATATGCAACTCAATAAATGTGATATACCACATAAACAGAATTAAAAACAAAAATCACATGATCATCTCAATAGATGCAGAAAAAGCATTTGACAAAATCCAGCATCGCTTTATGATTAAAACTCCCAGCAAAATCAGCATACAAGGGTCATACCTCAAAGTAATTAAAGCCATCTATGACAAACTGACAGCCAACATAATACTGAGTGGGGAAATGTTGAAAGCATTCCCTTTGATAACTGGGACAAGACAAGGATGCCCACTCTCACCACTCCTCTTCAACATAGTACTGGAAGTCCTAGCCAGAGCAATCAGACAAGAGAAAGAAATAAAGGGCATCCAAATTGATAAAGAGGAAGTCAAACTGTCGCTGTTTGCTAATGATATGATCGTTTACCTAGAAAATCCTAAGGACTCCTCCAGAAAGCTCCTAGAACTGATAAAAGAATTCAGCAAAGTTTCTGGATACAAAATTAATGTATACAAATCAGTAGCTCCTCTGTACACCAACATCAACCAAGCAGGGAATCAAATAAAGAATTCAATCCCTTTTACAATAACTGAAAAAAAATTAAATACTTAGGAATATACCTAACCAAGGAGGTGAAAGACCTCTACAAATAAAACTAGAAAACACTGCTGAAAGAAATCATAGACAACACAAACAAGTGGAAACACATCCCATGCTCATGGATGGGTAGAATCAATATTGTGAAAATGACCATACTGCCAAAAGCGATCTACGAATTCACTGTGATCCCCATCAAAATACCACCATCATTCTTCACAAAATTAGAAAAAAAAGTTCTAAAATTCATATGGAACCAAAAAAGAGCCCAGATAGCCAAAGCAAGACTAAGCAAAAAGAACAAACCTGGAGGCATCACTTTACCTGATTTCAAACTACAGTATAAGGCCATAGTCACCAAAACATCATGGTAGTGGTATAAAAATAGACACATAGACCAATGGAACAGAATAGAGAACCCAGAAATGAAGCCAAATACTTACAGCCAACTGATCTTCAACAAAGCAAACAAAAACAAAGTGGGGAAAGGACACCCTTTTAAACAAATGATGCTGGGATAATTGGCTGGCCACGTGTAGGAGAATGAAATTGGATTATCACCTTATACAAAAACCAACACAAGATGGATTAAGGACTTAAAACCTGAAACTCTAAAAGTTCTAGAAGATAACATTGGAAAAACCCTTCTAGACATTGGCTTAGGCAAAGATTTCCTGACCAAGAACCCAAAAGCAAATGCAATAAAAACAAAGATAAATAGCGAGGACCTAATTAAACTAAAGAGCTTTTGCATGGCAAAAGGAACAGTCAGCAGAGCAAACAGACAACACACAGAGTGGGAGAAAATCTTCACAATCTATACATCTGACAAAGGACTAATACCCAGAATCTACAACTAACTCAAACAAATCAGCAAGAAAAAAACAAACAATCCCATCAAAAAGTGGGCTAAGGACATTAATAGATGATTCTCAAAATAAGATATACAAATGGCCAACAAACATGAAATATTGTTCAACATCACTAATGATCAGGGAAATGCAAATCAAAACTACAATGTGATACCACCTTACTCCTACAAGAATGGCCATAATCAAAAAATCAAAAAATAGTAGATATTGGTGTGGATGTGGTGAACAGGGAATACTCCTACACTGCTGGTGGGAATATAAACTAGCACAACCTCTATGGAAAACAGTGTGGAGATTCCTTAAAGAACTGAAAAGTAGAATTATCATTTGACCCTGCAATCCCACTACTGGGTATCTACCCAGAGGAAAAGAAGTCATTATATGAAAAAGATACTTGCACACTCATGTTTATAGCAGCACAATTCGCAATTACAAAATTGTGGAACCAACCCAAATGTCCATCAATCAACGAGTGGATAAAGAATCTGTGTGAGAGAGAGAGAGAGAGAGAGAGAGAGAGAGATAGATAGATAGATAGATAGATAGATATGGAATACTATTCAACCATAAAAAGGAATGAGTTAATGGCATTCACAATAACCTGGAAGAGATCGGAGACTATTATTCTAAGTGAAGTAATTCAGGAACAGAAAACCAAACATCGTATGTTCTCACTCATAAATGGGAGCTAAGCTAAGCTATGAGGATGCAAAGGCATAAGAATGACACAGTGGACTTTGGGGACTCAGGGGGAAAGGGTGGAAAATGGGTGAAGGATAAAAGACTAGGTTAGGATGCTGTGTATACTTCTTGGGTTATGGGTGCACCAGAATTTGACAAATCACCACTAAGTAACTTACTCATGTAACCAAACACCATCTGTTCCCCAATAACCTATTGAAATAAAAAAAAAATAAAAACAATGATGAGGGTAAGATCATAAAGGAGGTAAGGAATCTGTGATATAGGGTTTGACTTGGCTTTGGTTAACTGATATTATGAACACATAGGAATATCCTTGCTGCTAAACATTGTCTGGTAAGTAGTGTACTCTAACTTCTGTCATAACATACGGATGTTAATGACCTGATTCTGGTTGCTTTATACTGATATATGGACTCATATGTCAGGAGCAGGAGAGACTTTAGTAAGATTAGATAGTTGTAAATAAGGAGGTGGCTCTTTATTCGATTAATGGGTTAAAAAGACATCTGCTTTGCTTATGAGAATCTTTCTAGCTATTTGAAGTCTGTTCATTGTTATTCTTTCTATATATTTTATGTCTTTTAGACAATGTATATATTTTGTCTTTTTTCTTTACTGGATTATTGCATTGTGATTAAGGTGATAAGATTATAGATAAAGTAAATCAGTATTTAGGTGGCCCCAATGTTAGGCTATATAATACCTACAGCATTTGGAATAGGCCCAAAATGTCACTTAATTGCTCATTTTTCTTTTCTCCTGACCCTATGAACCTTAATATCCTTGTTTTGACTACCTTTGAGTGATCCAAATTTCCTTAACTTGTAAGTGTTAGAAATTTGAACTGTATGTGCTGTGAGGCTAAATTTTAGGAGCTTCAATATCATAAATGATATTGAAGTTATGTTTTATGCAGTTATGGGGGAAGTGAAATATTACTATGGCATTTGCAAATTTAGAGAAGTCCTAAAGATCTTAGGTCACATCTCTTGAATATCAAGTGTCAATTCACACACCTCTAGACTGAAGATAATAATACCTGTATCTTATGATTGTGAAACCTAAATAAGATCATGTATGAAATAGGAGTGACAAAAATAAATTGAAATGTAGACGTGGTGTGACTTAATGGATTTACAGTTTGTGATTTAAGGTCAAAGAATTCAGGCTGTTTGCTTTTGAAGTGGGGGTCCGTTTTTCCAAACAGAAGTCATTTAAACATAAGTAAGGATCTGTGGATACCAAGAAGCAATGATAGGAATTAATAAAGTATGCTACAGTTTAGGTTTTAATGACCTACTTGTAGACATTCCAATTAGATTCAAGTAACTTCTCTTTTTGATTATTGTATATTTTTTCTCTTTGTCTCAAGGATGTCCAGTATTGGATTTGATTCCAGTGACTTCTGTTGAGATCACATCTCTTGATTATCCTAACAGTTAACTCAACATGCTGAATTACACTTGGACTTTTTATTCCACAACAGTAAATAAAATGAAGGCCATGATTAAAGACTTTATAACAGAAGAATCTTTGAACTGTGATTGGGATTATATAATATTTATGATAGACCATATCAGCAATCAATACTACTTTGTAAATTTATCTTTCTTAAATGGCCTACACTAACTGGCACCGAGTATCTATATAATGAATATACATGTAAAACATGACCTACATTGGCCTTGGGAACAATAGCATTTGTTGTCAGTGATTTCTCATCAGATCCTTCATTAGAATCCTATAGCATTATTGAGCACAGTTGGATGAGTACGAGATCACACTCACTGGATCTTTATTCCTTCCCAATCCTGGCTTGTCTTGACTTTTTAGTACAAAAATTCCTATCTCATTTAACCATTAGTTGGCACTCTTGTTTTTGTCCAGATGCCATATGTTTTAAAGGATTTTATTTCCTAAATGGCATTTTTAGATGGTAACTTTTTTGAAAATGTATTTATTCAGTGTTACCAGTATCAGGTTTTATACTCATAATATAGATGGCCCTTTTTAGACCTCAGATAAATTAAAGTGGAGAAAAGTTCCATTAGCCAGAATAATCTTTACCGATGAGTGGTGCTGAGGACTAAGAAATTAATGGTTGGAGGTGCTGGGAGTCAAACTCAGGGCCTTGTACATGAGAGGCACCTGTCTACCAGTGAGCTACACTCACTTACCAAGCTTGAATAATCTTTAGAAATGTATTGGTCACATAGTGTCTGTCATGCTTGAGCATTTGGCAGTATTCCTTCATGAGACTGACTCATAGAGGGAAACTTTTTGAAACATTTTGTAATCGAGTATTGCATCAACTTCTCTAGTTTCCTCTTAGTTCTGCCACTTAGGACACCATTAAAATCCATTTATTGCAGAGGTCAAGAGGAGGATTTTGATGCTTTCCTTTTCCAGGGACCTTGACCCCTCCTATGATAGTTCCAGATTTATAACACCAATAAGTTCAGAATTTTGCTTTGAAGTTCCAAAGTTGCCTAACTTTCCTATCAGTAAGTATGGCTCTTATTAGATTATAAAGCAATTGGGGTATGGAGGAGGGGAAGATTTATAAGTTCAAGCTATTGGTTTTCCTTAAGATGAACCATGGGTCTCCATAGCACCATACTCTTCAACCCTAATTCCTGTCAATACCCTTTCACCAAAGACCCTAGAAATGTACCTGTAGTTGAACAAATTGCATTTAGCACTCATTGCAGAGAGGGAGTATACACACCATGGAAAACCATGGGGTATCTCAGTAAGAAGGTGTTAGAAAAACCTATAATAGAGTTAGAGCTTTGGGTAATTTTGGAGAGGGTCTTAGGAAATGGACTTTGTTCTGAATTGGTTTCTGTCAGGAAATAGAGCAATTTTACGACGGCTATCTCAGTCAAAAGGAGGCCTGACTAGAGTAAGGATAAAACTGTAACTGGTAAAGCAGTAGCGGTTCCTCATTTTAGCCAAGAGAGGGAGGAGAGTGGTATTTTGGTGGTTGCACACAGCCGTTTTTTGTCTTACCTTATCATAGACTAGCACCATCCTGTCTGCTGTTGATGTCCTGTGAGACAGTGTATGTCCAACAGGAAAATAACATGGTCCAGCTGCGAGCATCAGACCAGGTTCTCTGTATGTCAGGGACTGCTTTTCTCTTTCTCACTCTTTAATATTCTCCAAACTGGTAACATCATTCCTCTTTAAAAGCTCAGATTAATCAAAATTTCAGAGGTGTCAAATGATTACAAATGAGACAACCTGAATTTCTGTAATGAGCCTGTGTAATTCTATATAACAGCGAAGGGATTTGCATTTATTTGTGAGCTTGCACAATTTTATTTCAATGAACCATGGAATTTCTGTAAAGATTTTGGACCTAATGAATATAGACCCCTGTTGCTACTCTCCTGGCTTCCCCGTTAGCTAGGCTATCACCCCATTTAAGCTGCTATAACAAATACCATAGACTGAGTGGTTTCCAAACAACAAATATTTATTTCTCACAGTATGGAGGCTGAGAAGTCCAGGATCCAGGTGCCAGCAGATTTGGTGCCTGCTAAGGGCTCACTTTCTGGTTCTTAGGCACAGCCCATTCTCACTGGGTCCTCACATGGAGGAAGAGGCCTCTAACCAAGCATATTCTGTCTCAAGTTTCACTTCCTCAATCATTCAAATGCTACCTTACCTGAGACCTCCTCTATCATACAATCTAAATAGCCTTCCTTAACCTTTTCTTCTAGGGATTGATCATGGCCTGATGGAGTATTATCTTTCATTCATTTATAATTTGTCTCTTCTACCAGAATTAAAATTTCCTGGCAACAGAACTTTGTCTCTTTTGTTCTTGCTGTATCCTCAATGTCTAAAGCACTGCTTGACAGAAAATATTTGATTTTTAAAAGAAAAAGTGGAAAAAATGGCCCTGAATGAGCGAAGAGCTTGGTAACTTAGGGAACTGTCAGAGGTCAGAGTGACTAGAGATTGAGCAAGGACAGACTAGAATGAAGTGGGGTGGTGGAGCAGAGGCTTTCTCCAATTGTGCAGCTCAGGCTATGATAGTGACTTAGGATTTTATTCCAGTTCAATAGGAGGTCATCATAAGTTTTGACAGGGGAGTAATTTGAAGGCTGATCTGGAGTGACAAAGTGAATTGTGTCTACAGTTATGAGGCTCTTGTCTACACCTGCACTGTCCAATCCATGTTGCTATTTAAATGTAAATTAGATAAAATGAAGTAAAATGTGACAATACCAACATTTTAAGTGCTCAGTAGCTACATGTAGTGAGTGACTACCATATTGCTCAGCAAAGATATAGAAAGCTCCATCATTGCAGAAAGTTCTATTGCACTGTTTTAGACAATAGATGATGTTGCTTTAGAGGAGGATAACAATAATGGAATGCAAGTGAAGTAGACAGATCTGGAGATAGAATGGAGAGGATTTCCTGATGGATTGAATATGGAATTCAGTATGCAAATCAAGAATGACTCTTAGGTTTATGATGTGAGACACTGGAGGAAGCATTTATGGAGATGGAATATATGACAGGGAGAAAAAGATTTATAGAGAGATATCTGTTTGGGCCATGCTAAAAACATTGCTCTGATATATCCAGATTGAGTTGCCACTAGTTAGCTAGAGATAGAACTCTTGAGCTAGTGGAGGATTTGGAGCTATAGATATCAATTTGGGACTTTTCAGTTTCTCACTAATTTAGTTATCCTTTCTCCTACATCGTCTATCTTCTCTATCATTCTCATCAGTTTCAAACATGTTCTAATATTATCTATCATTTAAAACAAACTAAAACTAATGTAAGTCAGCAATTATCCCATTTCTCTGCTTCCTTTTAAAGCAAAATTTCTCACTTTTTAAAGGGTTGATGGATTTAGGAAGTTTATGGGATCAATGGCGTAGAAGGTCATGGTGAGATTAAATAATTATAGCAAAGAAATATTAATATACTTAGGAGGTGGTGATTTAGAAGGTGGGATGTTTGAACTAATTCCAGAGGTGTCAAATGATTACAAATTCAGAGCAGCGATAGTAAAGAATTAAAAGATAAAGGGAATCATAGTACCATAGTACTAGCTGAGTCTCGCAAGTTCTTTACAGTTGGTGTGCAATCTGGTTACTAAATATTTTGAATATCCCCCTTGGTCAAACACAAATTTAAGGAACATTGGCAAACTGGAGTGCATCCAAAGAGCATAATGAGCAGGATGTAGAAGGGTGTGGACATCCTGGGCATGTTTACCTTGGAGAAGAGAGAAGACAGAAGGATCATAATTCTTCTTTTTAAATATACATGGAATTCTCATGGAGAGGTTCTCAGGCCATGTACAAAACTTGTTCTGCTTAATATTATCTAATAACTTATTAAATATTTACCATTATCCAGGCATTGTCGAACTAAGACCCAATCTCATGAAGATGAAAACTCTTAATCTTTTAACAATCTTATGTAGGTTGGTTACATTATCTTCATTTTAAATATGAGACAAGCAAGTCACAAAACTGTTAAATAAATTGCCTCCTGTGACATCGCTAATAAGTAGAAAACGTGGGACTCAACTGCAGCACTCTGTGTTCTTGACCACTGTTCTAACCACGTGGTAGTCATCACATTGATGCCTTTTGACACAAGGAGAGGAAGAACAGTCTAGAAATTAGTTCAGTTTAAAAGGAGAAAATGCTGATAAGTTCCAGGTCATATCTTCAAGACGAGCATTGTATGTTTTGGATTATTTTAGAGTAAACTCTGTATTAGGTGTAATGTTCAACTTAATAATCTAGGAGCCTGTATTTAAACTAGCCCCTTTTCCAGCCACCTATCTTCAACCTACAGGCTTTATAAATGTGTTTTCTGTATTTCTGTCTAAGTCATCAATGAAATACCGTACTCGGTGGAACCAAAGATAGAATCATTTCCATACCATTTAGACCTTCCCTCCAGGTTAACATTTCTTGTATGGTTATTTAATCACCTGTGGAACTTCCTAGCTACATAATTATCTACGTACCATTTGCTATCTGTTCACAGGGACATCACAGGCACTTTATTAAGTGCTTCATTGAAGTCAAGGTTCATTAAGTTCATCCCATTCCCCCTAGCCACCATCTAATTAGCTCTTTTAAAAAATGAAATTAGGTTAATTTAATGTGGCGTGTTAAGGATCCCATGTTGCCTTCTCATGACCACTGATTCCTCCTCCAAGTGTTCAAAAACCATCTGTCTAATAATTTGCTGTAAAAATTTTGCTGAGGTTTATTATCATTTAACAAATATGTATAATACTTTATAAATACCAATTGATTTAATCCTAAGCAAATATTGTTTTTATCTACATTTTGCAGATGAGAATACTGAGGCACAGACAGAGATTGAATAACTTGCCATATAGTTAATATGGCAGGTTATTATGGAGTTATTATCTCCATTTTGCAGATGAGATTATCGAGGCACAGAGAGAGGTTGAGTAGCTTGCCATATAGTTAATAAAGGATAGAGTTGGTTCAAACCAGCAGTTTGGTTTTAGAATCTGTGCCTGTAAGCACTAAGCTATGTCCCTTCACTGACAGGACTTTGGAAACCCCTACACCTCTCTGTTTTTCTCTGTCTCCTACCTACCGCCTTATGCTCCCAAACATCCTTTTTGAAAAACAGAGTAACAGTTTCCTGTTGGGAATAGGTCCCCCAAAATCTGGCCATGAACTGGCCCCAAAACAAAATCTCTGCAACACTGTGACATCTTCATGATGGCCATGATGCCCATGCTGGAAGGTTGTGAGTTTACTGGAATGAGGGCAAGGAACACCTGGCCCACCCAGGATGGAAAACCGCTTAAAGGTGTTCTTAAACCACAAACAATAGCATAAGCGATCTGTGCCTTAAGGACACACTCCTGCTGCAGATACTAGCCAAACCCATCCCTTTATTTCGGCCCATCCCTTTGTTTCCTACAAGGAATACTTTTAGTTAATCTATAATCTATAGAAACAATGCTTATCACTGGCTTGCTGTTAATAAATACGTGAGCAAATCTCTGTTTGAGGCTGTCAGCTCTGAAGGCTGTGAGACCCCTGATTTCCCACTCCACACCTCTATATTTCTGTGTGTGTGTGTCTTTAATTCCTCTAGCGCCACTGGGTTAGGGTCTCCCCGACCGAGCTGGTCTCGGCATTTTCCCATTTCCATTATTTTAAAACTTCCAGGTTATTTGTTGGTTCTACCCAGAACCCCTTTACTTGACATGAAAGCATCTCCAAGATTCCCCATCACTTCCATTCCACCAGATAGAGCTGCTTTGAGGATAAGGACGATGTAGAGATTAACTACTCCCCTCTTTTCTTTCTCGGATTTCTGAGATACCGTTATCATGAAGACAAATCACTAGTGTTTCATTGTTTTATTTTAGGAGAACTTAAATGTACAGCAAATGTCCTGTTACTATCAGGACCACCTTTGTGCCAACTTCTGTGTTTCTGAATTTTAAAAGAATCATTATTGTGTTTTAGAGCAGCTTGTCCCATTACTTTTGTGTCTCTGTCTAGTTATCTTCACGCAAATGCCCTTTTCTCCTCCCATCCTTAGGATAACAGATTGCCATATAAGTGTGTACCATTTTTTCTCTCAGGTCTTTCCCTTTGATCTTTTAAAAGCTATACTCTTCCATTGTGGCACTCAAATCATGAGTTCCATCCTACAAATCTTGATCTTGTATTCCTGATAATCATTCTTTTGTTAATATCAACAGTTTGGAATTTAATGTTACCTCTTTGTCCTCTTTCAGTTATGTCATTGCACAGAAAAAGTACTTTAATTATCGAATATGTCTTTCATTGCAGCTCATTTACATGGCTCCAAGAAAGAGTTTATCTTGATATCCAGTGCTGCTTACCTGACTGTGCATTTTAAGACTGATGAGTCTGAGAGAAAGAGGTTTTAAGCTTATTTTAGAGAGATGATTCAGGAGCAATCACAGAAGAGCAATATTGAGACCCAATTTCCTATCAGTGGTAAGTAATTGCACTAAAATGTTTATTAAAGCAGATACTGCATAAGCTTTGAAGTAGAACCTGCAGCCCATTGGTTTAAGGGTCACTAGTAGTTTCCCTACTAAAAGAAGAAAAGGATATCTTCATTTCAAACCATTCCTTAAGGCATAATACTGGTAGTTCCAAATGAATCATCTGAGGTAATAAAGTTAATTTGTGTATGTGCATTTATTATTTTTAAGAAATAATGATAAACACAAAAGTCAGTCATTTGCTATTTAAATGACCCAGTGGGGACATTCAAGCCAAAACAGAGTTCATTGTATTTCCATGTCTCTCTTACCATATCTCTTCTACCAAGTAGCTACCCCTCACCCTCATAAAGTTCCCAGAAGAGAATAGATTAGCTGAACATGTACTAACTTCTCTGAATAAAATAGAAACAAACTTAATGATTTTCTACTTATCCAATCTACTTTTAAGCCATAATTTCATCAGTTGTGCCTAAGATTTAAAAACCTAATTAATTTGTTAGTTTATGCTCCCACTGATATAGTCTTCATCTTGCAAATGAATGAACATATTAGGTGAATGAAACTTTCTGTCCTTCAACAATACACATACCATCAATTAAAAACCTAATTAATTTGTTAGTAGGAGGTCCTCTTGATTAGAGTGTAATTCAGGTGGAATTCTAATGACCAACCTTCAGTGAAATGTCCTTCTTGACATCACTTTGTCTTTTTTAAGACAGGGGAATGAATGGGCTCTTTGAAGAGTCCTTGATTTGAGCCTCATCATTCTGTAGGTGAGAGTTTGAATAGTTTAAGGGATGCTCATCTAATTGACCTTTCTGTCTCCATTGCTTTTATCCTTCCATATTTCATCTCTAAATTGACCCTTCATTCTCACAGTAAAAATATTTCTATTGCCTCATTTCTTTAAGTCTTCCTTTTTTGCAGGTTGGATACTAATAAAATATTGCTGTTACACATGTGTACAAACAGCCCAAAGGTCTAAGACTGAGCATATAATGTGGATTAAAATCCACCCTTAAACCTTAATGCAGTGAAAACAGTTTTGAGTAAACAACTTTTTTTCCTAAGATCTTGGATAGTCTTTTGAGGAGTTTGCATGATTTTGGCATATATATTTAAAAGGAGAAGAGAATTGATGTTTTATACATATCTGAAAAGGAAGTAGAAATGAGTTTTAACATAATATTGAATAAACAACACAAATCCACTGTGCTAGAAACTTTTTGTTTTAAATACATGTCTGGTATGAAATAGAAATCTCCAGTAAATAATTATATAAATAAGCATATATCCTAATTCTCAAATTTTTGTGTATATTTAAGAAAATTCATACCTAAAAACATCTCTTGGTTTTTAGTTACTAAAATTATTTCCTGGAGAATTTCTTTTTAAATTTGAGAATGGAATAAACACAGTGCTGGAAATTTTCCTTATATGTGTTCTTTATATGTATGTCGTATTTTGAATACGTGTAGTGTAAAGTGTTTTGATAAGTCTAGATATCTGTTACACTGGAATAACACAAATAATGCCGCAGAAAGAACAATGACCAATAATTTCATGATTAGGTGCAATATTTTTATTTTAAAAATCAGTTTTATGTTTTGAGTATCCTAAAGATGCATATATTAATATTTTAGTTAACTTTATTGATCTTCTTATTTTAAAAGCAGTGCAAGAAAAGGTAAGTCTCATCTCTTGATCAGAATTCTAGTTTTGAACCTAAGAAACGCCTCCATTCTGAAATTTTAATAGACTCTTATAATTACTTTTATATAATGTTTTGTTATTACTTTTCTAAGGGATAACAATAGAAAACAATACAGGAAGTTGGCCAACCCAAGACAAACGTAGCACTCCAGCTGTTGACCAATTTCGAATGGAAAATTCGGACAGAAATACAAATGTGCTGCCAGCCATGCTTGGAGAGCCTAGGTTGGTTGGTAGCTGTGCTGCATCTGCAATGTCATGGCCCTGGCTAGTTAGTCTGCAGCACCCAGACAACATTATTATAGAGGCTCCCTGGCCACAAAACAGTGGGTCCTGGCAGCAGTGCATTCTAACTTTAGGTCTGTGCCTGTGCCTGTGGTGCAGGGTCTCTGAGACTGCTTGTTCAAGGGCTCACAATGGGTGTACCCATCTGCTCTCCCTATGTCACAAGAAACATTAAAGTTTATGCTCCTGCTGATATAGTCTTCACCTTGCAAATGAATGAACATATTAGGTGAATGAAACTTTCTGTCCTTCAACAATACACATACCACTAATAGTTTTTCATTTTAAAAGCTGCTTTTTCCTTCCAGCTCTTTTTAAAATAAGTGACTAACAATGCTGCCCTCTCTTTCCTCATCTATAAAATGGAGATAATGATGTCTTAACATGTGTGCATCAGCTTCTGAACATAGCACCTAGAGCCCTGGAGTTGCTAAACGGTGGGTCTCCTTCCTCCTTGCTCTCCTCTACTGACTGATCATCATACCTGCTCCCAAAATAAATATAGAAAGTTCTGAAAAATTTTAAAGAATGCTCTTGGAAAGAAAATTTTTTCTTTGATTTCATCTGAATCTTGTCTCCATGTGATATTGAGACATTATCTGAAAATTCCTTCCTCAGTTTAAAGGTTGCTCAGTATTAAAATTCTGATATTTCTAATATTGGTCTCCCAGAAGTAGTGAGATGGTTGAGAACATCACATGATGTCCCATAGCCAAATGATTAGATATAATGTTTTCAGTGTCTTCAAAGTAGCAGTTCCTTCTATCTGCTCAAATAACTTGGTGAACAGGACCCTTCAGTGAATCAAAACCTCATTTTCTTTATCATCCCCCAACTTTACTCTTGAATAGGTAAATCTCAAGAAGTCATCCTTATAAGGCAATTTTCAGACTTTCATGTGTTCAAAACTGTTCGGGGAGTTTGCAATCAAATTTTAGAATCATAATTTTGAGTTTTGATTTGATGAGTTACATCAGATTCTAAATTTTTAAGGCAATGCCAGACTTAATGCATAGTTCCTAGACACTTCTTTGAAAACCATTTTACAGGGAGTAAATATAACTTTCAGAATATCTTTCAGAGACCATTATATAAGTGTATAACATCTAGTATTATAATTGTAATAATGCACAGAATCATTATCTTGAGGCATCATGAATCTTAAAAATCATATTTCGTTGGCCAGGCGCAGTGGCTCGTGCCTGTAATCCCAGCACTTCGGGAGACCAAGGCAGGTGGATCATGAGGTCAGGAGATCGAGACCATCCTGGCTAACACGGTGAAACCCTGTCTCTACTAAAAATTAAAAAAAAAAAAATTAGCCGGGCATGGTGGCGGGCACCTGTAGTCCCAGCTACTCGGGAGGCTGAGGCAGGAGAATGGCATGAACCTGGGAGGCGGAGCTTGCAGTGATCCCAAATTGTGCCACTGCACTCCAGCCTGGGTGACAGAATGAGATTCCATCTAAAAAAAAAAAAAATCATACTTTGTTTAGTATTATGAAGGAAAGAAAATATATACATTAAAAATTTTCTCAGGGATTAAAGTTATTAAGAGAAATCCCTATTTTCCAAGAATTCAAGACAATAAAATTTTTAATATAGATTAGAAATGTAGACTGGGCATGGTGGTTCATGCCTGTAATCCTAGCACTTTGGGAAATGAAGACATGAGGATCACTTTGGGCTGGGAGTTTGAGATCAGCCTGGGCAACATAGTAAGACCTCCATCTCTACAAAAAACTAAAAAAAATTAGCTGGGCATAGTGGTGTGGGCTTGTAGTCCCAGCACATCAGGAGGCTGAAGACAGAATCACATGAGCCCAGAGTTTGAGGCTGCAGTGAGCTATGATTATACCTGTGTACTCCAGATTGGTGATAGTGCAATACCATATCTCTAATTCTAAAAAGAACAAAGAGAAATGTAAAATAATATATTTTTAGTAATTATGAAAAATGACTATGACCTCATTAAAAGAAATGTCTATTTCCTCACTCCCTTATGACAAATACTGTCACAGACAACCTGGTAACAGAAAGAAGTTACCTCTGGAACATGGGAAGCAGTGATTTGATACCAGTGAAACCTGTCTATACTCACCTTGGCTTTTCACAGTTTTGTCCTCATGATGATCTACACTGTTGCATCTGGAAAAACGTATTGAATTTGGTCTGTATGGGTAACTCTTCTATATTTTGAACCTTTGCCATACAGCTTAATATCTTTCATCTTGCTGAGAAGTGCTACACATACTTCTGAAGTCAAATAATTATTTCAAAACTTCTTTATATTTATGCCACTTTCTCTAAAAGTTGAAGTATCTGTATAAACACATACTTTCATGGGTTTTTAATTGATGGAGGTCTACAGAAGATTTCAAAGAAATTAATTTTTAATTTTGATTCTTTTCCTATGAAGTTACTCCAAATACTTAGGAATTTGAAGCATGAGATGTTCAATTTTCTATACTTTCATGACCTAGTAAAATCCTCTTCTTGCTTAATGGTTACTGAAACTAAAGCTAATGTGAAAACTGGGTGAGGAATTGTTACTCTGGCTCTGTCATGTAGTAGTCATGCAATCTTGGGCAGGTTATTTAGCTTTCCTGTGCCTCAGCTTTATTATTAATAGAAAGGAATAACAGTACCCTGCCCACCTACTTAGCACAGGTGAACATTCAGTGAGAAAACATACTGCGGGAACTGTAATTAAGACTTCTCCACTCTCAAGCCCATGCCTTTCCATGGACACACAGGGGTCTGTAACCAGTTTCTACATTCTTTAACTGTTCCTCTGCCAGTAGCTTCACCTCCCTTTTGCTGTCTTTTCAATGCTTCCATCCTGCAAACCATTAATCATAGCTCAGCCCATCATTTGCTTTCTGTTCTTTTATAACCAAGTCAGCAAGAAGGTTTAGAACAGTGCTTCTTAATCTTGGCTGTACAGTGTAATCTCTGGGTTGCTTAAAACACTCACACAGACACACACACACACACACACACACACACACACACACACACACTCTTGTAGGCCAGGTTGCATTTTGGACAAATTAAGTCACAATCTCAGGGATAGAGAGTTGGCATCAGCATTTACCCCCTCCTTATCTTGCTTTATGCATTTGATGTTAATTAAACTTATATTGAAATAATTTTAGATTTACATGCAGTTTAAGAAATAGTACAGGCACCCAATATACTCTTCACCTAGTTTCCCCCACTGATAATATCTTATAGGATATTGATACAATCAAGATATAGAACATTTCTATCACCCCAAGGATTCCTAGTGTTGCCTTTTTTTTTTTTTTTTTTTTTTGAGACGGAGTCTTTCTGTCACCCAGGCTGGAGTGCAGTGGCACGATCTTGGCTCACTGCAACCTCTACCTCCAGGGTTCAAGCAATTCTCCTGTCTCAGCCTCCCGAGTAGCTGAGACTACAGGTGCATGCCACCATGCCTGGCTAAGTTTTTGTATTTTTAGTAGAGACGGCGTTTCACCATATTGGTCAGGTTTGTCAGGTTGGTCTCGAACTCCTGACCTCAGGTGATCCACCCGCCTTGGCCTCCCAAAGTGTTGCTCTTTTATAGCAAAACCCACTTCACCCTTTCCCAGACCCCTGGCAACCACTAATCTATTCTCTATTTCTAGAATTTTGTTATTTCAAGAGTATTTAATCAATGGAGCTGCATAGTATGTAACCTTTTGGGATTGACTTTTTCCACTCAGCACAGTCCCCTGGAGATTTATCCAAGTTGTACTGTGCTTGTTCAATAGTTCTTTCCTTTTGATAGTTCATTCCTTTTAATACATGAATAGCATTCCATGGTATGAATGTACCACAGTTTGTTTAATGGTTCTTCTGTCAAAGCATATCTAGGTTGTTTCCAGCTCTGGGCTATTACAAATACAGCTCCTGTGGAAATTTGTGTACAAGGTTTTGTGTGGACATGTGTTTTCATTTTGGTGGGATAAATGTCCAAGAGTGTAATTTCTGGGTTATATGGAAATTGCGTGTTTAGTTTTGTAATAAACTAAGCTGTTTTTCCATGGTAGTTTTACCATTTTATATTCCCACCAGCAATGTGTGAGTGACCTAGTTTTTCTGCATCCTCACTAGCATTTGCCATTGTCATTCTTTTTTAAAAAAAATGTTAGCCATTCTGATAGGTGTGTAGTGGTAGTGATATCTTATTGTATTTGCCTAATGGCTAATGGTATCTAACAATGTTTCATTTACTTACTTAATATTTTTTAACCTCTTCAGTGACAAGCCCCTTCATATCTTTAGCCTATTTTCCAATTGAATTGTTTTCTTACTGTGCAGAGTTTGAGGATTCTTTATATATTCTAGCCACTAATCCTTTGTCAAATACGTGGTTTGCAGATGTTCCTCCCAGTCTTAGCTTGTCTCTTCATCCTCTTAACAGAGTCTTTCACAAGGCAAAACTTTTAATTTAGATGAAGTCCAATTGCTCCGTTCAAAAAAAAAAGCTTCTCCTTTTGGTGTCAAGTCTAAGTATTCTTTGTCCATCCCTAGATTTTTTCCTTTGCTCTTCCTAAAAGTTCTATAGCCTTAGCCTTACACTTTTACATTTAATTTCATGATCCTTTCCAGTTAATTTTTGTATAATGTGTAAGGTTTAGGTTGAAGTTCCTTTCTCTCTTTTTCTCTCTATCCTTTCCTTTTTCCTTTTTTTTTTTTTCTTTTTTTGTGGTCTAAGGGATATCCAGTTGCTCTAACACCATCTGTTGAATTGCTTTTGTGCCTTTGCCATAAATAAAGTGAGCATATTTGTGTAGGTTTATTTCTGGGATCTTTTTTTTTGTTGAGCTATGTTTCTATCCTTTCACATACTACTACATATTATTGTACCTACATAGTAGGCTTTATATGGAAAAGTGATTTCTTCCAATTTATTCTTGGTGAAGATTGTTTTAGATATGCTAAGGTCTGTGCTTTCTCATATAAATTTTAAAATAAGCTTGCTATGTCTACAACAGCCCTTGCTGTGATTTTGATAGAAATTGCATTAAAGCTATAGCTCAGTTTGGGGAGAATTCACATATTTACTATATGAGTCTTCCAATCCATGAACAATATGTCTCTCCACTTATTTACATCTTCTTTGATTTCTGTCTCCAGAATTTTGCAATTTTCAGCATACAGATCTTGTACCTGTTTTGCTAAGTGTATACCTAAGTATTGCATTGTCTTCATTGTGGTTGTAAATGGTATTTTGTTAGGGTTCAACATGAAATGTGATTGACTTCTTTGTGTTGACCTTATATCCTGGTCCTTCCTGAACCTAGCATTGGTATTTTATAAATTTCTCCTGGAAATTTTAATGTGCAGCCAAGGTTAAGAAGCATTCTTTTAGACAAAGACCAGTGGTGATATTTAGTGCCCTTAAAATCCTGTGGTTTCCAATTTCAATACCATTTAGCAATCCTTGGGTGTATGCCTGCATGGTTCTGTCTTCTAATATCCGCAGTCGTCATTACAAACGTTCTCCCTTCTTTTCAGCCCTTCTTTCCTTACTTTCTTATCTTGATCCTTTTTCCTGTTCTCCGAGGACTGTGCTTCCTACTTAACACCACCTGATACCAACAGTAACATAAGATTTTGTTTCTCTTCCCTCTAAGAATTTAGTAACTTATCTATAACTGTACCTATTCATTTCTTTTCACTGGGAAGAGTGAGAGATGACTTTTTTCCCATTAAAGACAAGACATTTCCCAGCTGTAATTTCCAGCATCATTACCTTTATGTGAATATTTGGGCATACTTCTTTCATGTATTTCCTGTACTAGTCGTTTGTATTTAAGTAGTTGTAATAATATACCTATTGTAAGTTTTATTTTATTGTATATTTTCATTTATGATTGTCAGCATTGCTTCATAATATTAAAGACTTTTAAAATATAATTAATTTTAATGGATACATGGTAGCCTTTCCACAATTCATATAAAAATGGATTGTTTCCTTTTTAAAAAAATTTTAATAATGCTGGATTGACTATACTTGTATATATATATTTTTTTTCCAGGTCTAGGATTGCCTTAAAATAAACTTCCCAGAAGTAGAATTGCTAGATTTAGGGTAAAAATATTTTAAAGATTCTTGACATAGTTCTAAATTATAAACATAGTTGGGTGGACTGTAAGTTGATACATCCTTTTTTGTCTTTTCAAAAGTCAGGCAATGTAGCAATAGTTGCTAGTTTTTAAAGTACATGCTTCATGGCCCAGCAATTCTACTTTCCAGGAATAATGGCACAACTGCACAGATTTATTTTCTGGAATGCTTGCTGCAGCTCTTAAGCAAAAAACAGAAAATAGTCTAAATGTTCATCAGTGGGATTTAATCAATTGTGATACATTCATTAACTGAATGATATGAGTTGATGTGATCATAATCTAGTAAATGAAAAAAATCAGAATAAGAAAAGCAGTTGGCAGGCTGGACACTCTTATGCCTGTAATCCCAGCACTTTGGGAGGCTGAGGGGGGGTGGATCACCTGAGGTCAGGAGTTCAAGACCAGCCTGGCCAACATGGTGAAACACCACCTATACTAAAAATACAAAAATTAGCAGGGCATAATGGTGGGCTCCTGTAATCCCAGCTACTCGGGAGACTGAGGCAGGAGAATCACTTGAACCTGGAAGGTGGAGGTGGAGGTTGCAGTCACCCGAGATTGTGCCACTACACTCCAGCCTGGGTGACAGAGCAATACTCCAAAAAAAAAAAAAAAAAAGAGAGAGAGAGAGAGAGGAGAAAAGCCAGCTGCTGGTTAAAAAACATATGTTGGCAGAGGGAAAACGGTTTAGCTCAAGAAAATTTGGCAGAAAGTGAAATGATAGAGCAATGATTATCTGCAAAGGCAGCATAACATAAGATTTGGATGTGCATAGGCAGGTGAGAAGGAAAATAATTTATACTTCAAAGAGTTTATACAATTTTATTAAGAACAGTAAAAATAAAGCACAAATCATTGAAATAAATGATCCAGGATAGCAGATAGGCTGAAGCATTAAAGTATGTAAACGTCTGAATCAAAATATAATAAAACAGCATGGGAAAACAAATGTGTGTGTCTGTGTGTGTGTGTGTGTGTATGTGTGTAATACACACAGACACATACATAAATGCACACTGTTTATATATAAACACATTTTGGTGATAAGATAAAAATGTGAATGTTTAAATACATAATATATCAATATATTTTATGATATATCTGGGAAGAAAGAATAAATATAAAAATATGTATTAGATATAAAAATACTTGAAAAGTTTAAAGTACTGCAAATGTGATTCTTCCCCATTCCTCACATGATGAAGTCAAAGAAGGAAGAGAGTTATATTTTCTCCACTGTCACTTCAGATTCAACAAGGTGATGTCCTAGAGGCACATGGAAAAAGGGCAGATGTATTTTTAAAAAATGATTATGGATGAGAAACCAAGAGCTTCACATCTGAGTGTAGGGCATATGTTCCTATTGTCCTGGGAGGATATGGTAATATCTGGAGCAAACTGGTAACATATAAATTGGGCTGATCCCTTTTGAGTAATAGATAGTATTTTCTGGAAGACTTAATCACAGCATTTAAAAAAGTAATGTTTGCCAGGTGCAGGGCTCACACCTATAATCTCAACACTTTGGGAGGCTGAGGCAAAAGGATCATTTGAGGCCAGGAGTTTGAGACCAGCTCAGGCAAAATGGCAAGATCTCATCTCCAAAAGAAAGAAAAAAAAAGAATTAGCTGGATGTGATAGTGCATGCCAGTAGTATTATACTAGTTAGTTAGTAGGCTTAGGAGGAGGCAGGATCATTTGAGCCAGGAGTTAGAGTCTACAGTGAGCTACTACTGCACTACTGCACTCTAGTCTGGATGACAGAGTGAGACTTTGTTTCCAAAAGAGTAGGGGTTACTGTTAAGTCAAAGTAGCTATTTCTAGAGCCGTCACTGAAGAGCAAACAACATAGACAATATTAACATCAATCCTATAGATTAAATGATATTTACCTTTTTCTTTAACATCCTTTTTAATTAGGAGAGTTTTCACTACTAATCTGGTGCCAGAGGAAGATGATAAAATAAATTGACTTTACATGTATGACTGCTGGATGGGGAACAACTGAACTTCACAGTGAGTATATGTACCACCTCCTCCAATGTTAGAATCCAAACAAATATATGTGACATCTAAGTGGACTCTGTTTGTTCACTTTCAGTTTTTCTCTATTTTTAATACAAATAATGGTGGGAAAAGTCTTTTAAAATAATGGATCTAAAGGTGACTTCCTGGGGAGGAGCCAAGATGGCCGAATAGGAACAGCTCCAGTCTACAGCTCCCAGCGTGAGCGACGCAGAAGACGGGTGATTTCTGCATTTCCATCTGAGGTACCGGGTTCATCTCACTAGGGAGTGCCAGACAGTGGGCGCAGGTCAGTGGTTGCAGCTCACCGTGTGCAGCTCACCGTGCGCGAGCCGAAGCAGAGTGAGGCATTGCCTCACTCAGGAAGCGCAAGGGGTCAGGGAGTTCCCTTTCCTAGTCAAAGAAAGGGGTGAAAGAAGGCACCTGGAAAATCGGGTCACTCCTACCCGAGTACTGTGCTTTTCCAACAGGCTTTAAAAAACGGCGCACCAGGAGATTATATCCCGCACATGGCTCAGAGGGTCCTATGCCCATGGAGTCTCGCTGATTGCTAGCACAGCAGTCTGAGATCAAACAGCAAGGCGGCAGAGAGGCTGGGGGGGGGGGGCCCGCCATTGCCCAGGCTTGCTTAGGTAAATAAAGCAGCGGGGAAGCTCGAACTGGGTGGAGCCCACCACAGCTCAAGGAGGCCTGCCTGCCTCTGTAGGCTCCACCTCTGGGGGCAGGGCACAGACAAACAAAAAGACAGCAGTAACCTCTGCAGACTGAAATGTCCCTGTCTGGCAGCTTTGAAGAGAGCAGTGGTTCTCCCAGCATGCAGCTGGATATCTGAGAATGGGTAGACTGCCTCCTCAAGTGGGTCCCTGACCTCTGACCCCTGAGCAGCCTAACTAGGAGGCACCCCCCAGTAGGGGCAGACTGACACTTCACACGGCCGGGTACTCCTCTGAGACAAAACTTCCAGAAGAACGATCAGACAGCAGAATTTACGGTTCACAAAAAACCGCTGTTCTGCAAACACCGCTGCTGATACCCAGGCAAACAGGGTCTGCAGTGGACCTCTAGCAAACTCCAACAGACCTGCAGCTGAGGGTCCTGTCTGTTAGAAGGAAAACTAACAAACAGAAAGGACATCCACACCAAAAACCCATCTGTACATCCCCATGATCAAAGACCAAAAGTAGATAAAACCACAAAGATGGGGAAAAAACAGAGCAGAAAAACTGGAAACTCTAAAAAGCAGAGCACCTCTCCTCCTCCAAAGGAACACAGTTCCTCACCAGCAATGGAACAAAGCTGGATGGAGAATGACTTTGACGAGTTCAGAGAAGAAGGCTTCAGATGCTCAAACTATGAGCTACAGGAGGAAATTCAAACCAAAGGCAAAGAAGTTAAAAACTTTGAAAAAAATTTAGACGAATGTATAACTAGAATAACCAATACAGAGAAGTGCTTAAAGGAGCTGATGGAGCTGAAAGCCAAGGCTCAAGAACTACATGAAGAATGCAGAAGCCTCAGGAGCTGATGCGATCAACTGGAAGAAAGGGTATCAGCAATGGAAGATGAAATGAATGAAATGAAGTGAGAAGGGAAGTTTAGAGAAAAAAGAATAAAAAAAAACAGAGCCTCCAAGAAATATGGGACAATGTGAAAAGACCAAATCTATGTCTGATTGGTGTACCTGAAGGTGACGGGGAGAATGGAACCAAGCTGGAAAACACTCTGCAGGATATTATCCAGGAGAACTTCCCCAATCTAGCAACACAGGCCAACATTCAGATTCAGGAAATACAGAGAACGCCACAAAGATACTCCTCAAGAAGAGCAACTCCAAGACACATAATTGTCAGATTCACCAAAGTTGAAATGAAGGAAAAAATGTTAAGGGCAGCCAGAGAGAAAGGTCGGGTTACCCTCAAAGGGAAGCCCATCAGACTAACAGATGATCTCTCGGCAGAAACTCTACAAGCCAGAAGAGAGTGGGGGCCAATATTCAACATTCTTAAAGAAAAGAATTTTCAACCCAGAATTTCATATCCAGCCAAACTAAGCTTCATAAGTGAAGGAGAAATAAAATACTTTACAGACAAGCAAATGCTGAGAGATTTTGTCACCACCAGCCCTGCCCTAAAAGAGCTCCTAAAGGAAGCACTAAACATGGAAAGGAACAACCGGTACCAGCCACTGCAAAATCATGCCAAAATGTAAAGACCATCAAGACTAGGAAGAAAGTGCATCAACTAACGAGCAAAAGAACCAGCTAACATCATAATAACAGGATCAAATTCACACATAAAAATATTAACTTTAAATATAAATGGACTAAATGCTCCAATTAAAAGACACAGACTGGCAAATTGGATAAAGAGTCAAGACCCATCAGTGTGCTGTATTCAGGAAACCCATCTCACATGCAGAGACACACATAGGCTCAAAATAAAGGGATGGAGGAAGATCTACCAAGCAAATGGAAAACAAAAAAAGGCAGGGGTTGCAATCCTAGTCTCTGATAAAACAGACTTTAAACCAACAAAGATCAAAAGAGACAAAAAAGGCCATTACATAATGGTAAAGGGATCAATTCAACAAGAAGAGCTAATTGCCCTAAATATATACGCACCCAATACAGGAGCACCCAGATTCATAAAGCAAGTCCTGAGTGACCTACAAAGAAACTTAGACTCCCACACACCAATAATGGGAGACTTTAACACCCCACTGTCAACAGTAGACAGATCAACGAGACAGAAAGTTAACAAGGATACCCAGGAATTGAACTCAGCTCTGCACCAAGCAGACCTAATAGACATCTACAGAACTCTCCACCCCAAATCAACAGAATATACATTTTTTTCAGCACCACACCACACCTATTCCAAAATTGACAACATAATTGGAAGCAAAGCTCTCCTCAGCAAATGTAAAGGAACAGAAATTATAACAAACTCTCTCTCAGACCACAGTGCAATCAAACTAGAACTCAGGATTAAGAAACTCACTCAAAACCACTCAACTACAGGGAAACTGAACAACCTGCTCCTGAATGACTACTGGGTACATAATGAAATGAAGGCAGAAATAAAGATGTTCTTTGAAACCAACGAGAACAAAGACACAACATACCAGAATCTCTGGGACACATTCAAAGCAGTGTGTAGAGGGAAATTTATAGCACTAAATGCCCACAAGAGAAAGCAGGAAAGATCCAAAATTGACACCCTTACATCACAATTAAAAGAACTAGAAAAGCAAGAGCAAATACATTCAAAAGCTAGCAGAAGGCAAGAAATAACTAAAAATAGAGCAGAACTGAAGGAAATAGAAACACAAAAAACCCTTCAAAACATTAATGAATCCAGGAGCTGGTTTTTTGAAAGGATCAACAAGTTTGATAGACCGCTAGCAAGACTAAGAAAGAAAAAAGAGAGAAGAATCAAATAGATGCAATAAAAAATGATAAAGGGGATATCACCACCGATCCCACAGAAATACAAACTACCATCAGAGATTACTACAAACACCTCTACGCAAATAAACTAGAAAATTTAGAAGAAATGGATAAATTCCTCGACACATACACTCTCCCAAGACTAAACCAGGAAGAAGTTGAATCTCTGAATAGACCAATAACAGGAGCTGAAATTGTGGCAATAATCAATAGCTTACCAACCAAAAAGAGTCCAGGACCAGATGGATTCACAGCCGAATTCTACTGGAGGTACAAGGAGGAACTGGTACCATTCCTTCTGAAAAAATTCCAATCAATAGAAAAAGAGGGAATCCTCCCTAACTCATGTTATGAGGCCAGCATCATCCTGATACCAAAGCTGGGCAGAGACACAACCAAAAAACAGAATTTTAGACCAATATCCTTGATGAACATTGATGCAAAAATCCTCAATAAAATACTGGCAAATCGAATCCAGCAGCACATCAAAAAGCTTATCCACCATGATCAAGTGGGCTTCATCCCTGGGATGCAAGGCTGGTTCAATATATGCAAATCAATAAATGTAATCCAGCATATAAACAGAACCAAAGACAAAAACCACATGATTATCTCAATAGATGCAGAAAAGGCCTTTGACAAAATTCAACAACCCTTCATGCTAAAAACTCTCAATAAATTAGGTATTGATGGGATGTATCTCAAAATAATAAGAGCTATCTATGACAAACCCACAGCCAATATCATACTGAATGGGCAAAAACTGGAAGCATTCCCTTTGAAAACTGGCACAAGACAGGGATGCCCTCTCTCACCACTCCTATTCAACATAGTGTTGGAAGTTCTGGCCAGGGCAATCAGGCAGGAGAAAGAAATAAAGGGTATTCAATTAGGAAAAGAGGAAGTGAAATTGTCCCTGTTTGCAGATGACATGATTGTATATCTAGAAAACCCCATTGTCTCAGCCCAAAATCTCCTTAAGCTGATAAGCAACTTCAGCAAAGTCTCAGGATACAAAATCAATGTACAAAAATCACAAGCATTCTTATACACCAATAACAGACAAACAGAGAGCCAAATCATGAGTGAACTCCCATTCACAATTGCTTTAAAGACAATAAAATACCTAGGAATCCAACTTACAAGGGACGTGAAGGACCTCTTCAAGGAGAACTACAAACCACTGCTCAAAGAAATAAAAGAGGATACAAACAAATGGAAGAACATTCCATGCTCATGGGTAGGAAGAATCAATATCATGAAAATGGCCACACTGCCCAAGGTAATTTATAGATTCAATGCCATCCCCATCAAGCTACCAATGACTTTCTTCACAGAATTGGAAAAAACTACTTTAAAGTTCATATGGAACCAAACAAGAGCCCGCATCGCCAAGTCAATCCTAAACCAAAAGAACAAAGTTGGAGGCATCACACTACCTGACTTCAAACTATACTACAAGGCTACAGTAACCAAAACAGCATGGTACTGGCACCAAAACAGAGATAGAGACCAATGGAACAGAACAGAGCCCTCAGAAACAATGCTGCATATCTACAACTATCTGATCTTTGACAAACCTGACAAAAACAAGCAATGGGGAACAGATTCCCTATTTAATAAATGGTGCTGGGAAAACTGGCCAGCCATATGTATAAAGCTGAAACTGGATCCCTTCCTTACACCTTATACAAAAATTAATTCAAGATGGATTAAAGACTTAAATGTTAGACCTAAAACCATAAAAACCCTAGAAGAAAACCTAGGCAGTACCATTCAGTACATAGGCATGGGCAAGGACTTCATGTCTGAAACACCAAAAGCAATGGCAACAAAAGCCAAAATTGATGAATGGGATCTAATTAAACTAAAGAGCTTCTGCACAGCAAAAGAAACTACCATCAGAGTGAACAGGCAACCCACAAAATGGGAGAAAATTTTCACAACCTACTCATCTGACAAAGGGCTAATATCCAGAATCTACAATGAACTCAAACAAATTTACAAGAAAAAAACAAACAACCCCATCAAGAAGTGGGCGAAGGACATGAACAGACACTTCTCAAAAGAAGACATTTATGAAGCCAAAAAACACATGAAAAAATACTCATCATCACTGGCCATCAGAGAAACGCAAATCAAAACCACAACGAGATACCATCTCACACCAGTTAGAATGGCAATCATTAAAACGTCAGGAAACAACAGGTGCTGGAGAGGATGTGGAGAAATAGGAACACTTTTACACTGTTGGTGGGACTGTAAACTAGTTCAACCATTGTGGAAGTCAGTGTGGCGATTCCTCAGGGATCTAGAACTAGAAATACCATTTGACCCAGCCATCCCATTACTGGGTATATACCCAAAGGACTATAAATCATGCTGCTATAAAGACACATGCACACGTATGTTTATTGCAGCACTATTCACAATAGCAAAGACTTGGAATCAACCCAAATGTCCAACAATGATAGACTGGATTAAGAAAATGTGGCACATATACACCATGGAATACTATGCAGCCATAAAAAATGATGAGTTCATGTCCTTTGTAGGGACATGGATGAAACTGGAAATCATCATTCTCAGTAAACTATCACAAGAACAAAAAACCAAACACCGTATATTCTCACTCATAGGTGGGAACTGAACAATGAGAACATATGGACACAGGAAGGGGAACATCACACTCTGGGGACTGTTGTGGGGTTGCAGGGGAGGGATAGCACTGGGAGATATACCTAATGCTAGATGACGAGTTAGTGGGTGCAGCGCAGCAGCATGGCACATGTATACGTATGTAACTAACCTGCACAATGTGCACATGTACCCTAAAACTTAAAGTATAATAATAAAAATAAATAAATAAATAAAATAAAGGTGACTTCCTGGGTTTTAGGTCATTATATTCATGAATACCAGTTTATTGATACTTATAAAAACACGTATTGAAGAATATCTAGTGATTTTATTACCTAATATTTGTAAGTCTCATTTCTATGTAATTACTCTCCAATTGTACTGTAAACATACACAAACTCAGACACACATACACAATTGTTTTTATAACAGTGAAAACTCATACTTGAAGTTATCAGCCAATTTCTAACGATGTGAGGCATTTTTCTGAAATGATGGATTGGTATGAATGGTAAATGGGTGGAAAAGATTATGTGAAAATAACTAGCCCATGTGAAGGTCAACCCATGAGTTTGGTTTCACTTCTACTGTATTGTACAACTGAGTTAACAAGTTACAAATATCCAATAGACTGGAGTAAATCAGAATGTCGTTTCTATTGTCAAACTCTAAACATGATGTTTATTCGGCAAAGTCAAGTCAAAAGAATGAGATCACAATGAAACCAAGGGAATCAAGTATAGGCTTAATATTTAAAAATGAATTGTACTGATTGCATCATCAAAAACTGATTTGGTTCTAAACTTTTTCCTTCTATGAAGTGATATTATTTTTCTCTCATCCTAGAACCGTAGTGAAGATAAAAAGAATCCATACAAAATAGTTTTTGGAGTTTCTGTTGTATAAGCTAAAGTAGAATAATATTAGGTCTTTACAAATCACCTAACAACATCATTACAGTGTCAGAGAGAAAAATGGTGGGATTTACCCCTAAGAGTCTGTCTATATATAGGGCAATCCGTGTTTTAGCCTTTAAAAGCATTTGCCTAGGTTTATATGTATTTTTATTCTTTTTGTGCTAGAGGATGAATTTTCTAACATGGTATAACAGGCAAAGGTACCTCTTGGCAAAGCTACCAGGGTATGGATATTTAAAAACACCAATATATTCAGAAGAGCTGCAGGATCATCTTCCTGCATGGTAATTCAAGGATTGCATTGATGAGTCTGGGAGTTTTCTTTTTAGTACGTCTCACAAACTGGCATTTGCTGATTCATAAAGAGGTATAGATGCATGGTAGTTTTAAAAAGAAAGGCAAGAAGAATAAATACATTGTTACGTTACCTTAAAAACAAATGAACCGTAATTAGTAATTTGATAGTTGAAGTGAACTCAGTTCTCAAAAGGAATTATTCAATACTTGGATGAATTATGTGTAATTGCTGATATTCAATGGTTTTTGACCTACAAACATGATCATTTCTTTTGTTTTTGTTTTTTGTTTTTGTTTTTTTTTTTGAGGTGGAGTCTTGCACTATCTCCTGGGCTGGAGTACAATGGTGCCATCTTAGCTCACTGCAACCTCCGCCTCCTGGGTTCACGTGATTCTGCTGCCTCAGCATCCCGAGTAGCTGGAATTACAGGCACACACCACCACACCCAGCTAATTTTTTGCATTTTTAGTAGCAACGGGGTTTCCCTATGTTGGCCAGACTGGTCTCGAACTTCTGACCTCGTGGTTCGCCTGCCTCAGCCTCCCAAAGTGCTGGAATTACAGGCGTGAGCCACCGCGCCCGGCTGATCATTTCTTATGATTCAGCTGCATAGCTGAATTAGGTGGCTTAATGCACCTACTTCTAGTAACACTGAAAACATAAAGGAGTTTTCATGTCACTGAAAACCATTACCTGGCCATTTATATAGATGCTTGAAAGTTTCTTCATGGCAGAGTCTACAGTCAGCATTAAGTGAATTTACACTAACTTATCTTTCAGTCTCTCCTTGAAGGTATAGATTTTAATCCAGTTCAGAGATCTGTCGCATCAGCCCACTACCTGAGTGGCCATAGTTTTCTATTAGGTTGTGAGCAGAAATCAGCGAGATAAAGAGAACAACCTGTGCCCTGCCTGACCGTCCTCTGCAGTTGGGGTTAATGTCGGCCAGGAATCAGGCATTTGGGAGAACTTCTCTTTTTGCTGGTTGCAGGGAGATTCTGGAAGACCGCCGCAATGTGCCCGGCATGGGAAGTACAAGCTTGGTGACATTGTGAGCTGAGGCAGCAGTCACTGCCATCCCACTGCACCATCTTCACAAGAATTTCTGCCTGCAGGGATTGGATCACATCTGCCACTAGAGGAGAAGTGAGATCACTGAAAGAGCAGTGTGGTACAACTGTGATTACAAATGGGAAAAGAAATGCATAACAGTACACCTGAAAAATGAATGTCTTGTCAGTGCTGAAATATTCAGTGTCACTTCCGCCCATCATTATCATTGCAGAGGTTGGTGCTGGTGTGTTTGTACATTCAATATTAAACATTGGTCACAGAAAGTTAATGTTGTTTCATGCCTCCTGGGAACTTACAGTTTGAATCATTCAATTCATATCTTGCATACCATGTGTATGCTGTATATTTTGAATACCATTATATACAATTGTACCATTTTTTTCTACTTTGGCAAACACTGGAAGATCAGAAGGGCAATATTATTAAATCCATATAATTCTTAACTTTACTCACAGGGATACAGGCCAGAAACTGCTGTGAGCACAAATAGATAGGAAAGGTCCCTGCCAGTTTCACAATTGTGATGAGCAGTGGACATTTAAGAGATTATTTATCAGGCACGTCAATTGACCTTAACATTTTAGGATATTTCATTTGTTTATAAGGTATTTAATTTATCTGAGACTCAGGTTGTCTCAATCCCCGTACCCCTCTAAGCTGTAGCCAAGAATCAGGGAGGAACTGAGGAAGGTCCCTGAGCCAGAAGTCTAGATGCCAAAGTCTGTCACAGAAATCTGGAATATAAAATGAATAGGAGCCTGAGGCAACTTTTTTTTCTTATTTTACACATTGCACCAAAATGTATCATTTGGTTTCTAAGAATGCAGCATTCCAAAAGGGCGTATGGTTCAGCTTTAGGTAAACACATTGATAATCAAATGACACAGCAATTCATAAGGAAATAGAAAATTTACATATATATATTCAAACAACTTTGAAAAGCATAATATTCAGGACTTCTTTCCTATAGAACTCAATATTGTGATTAAATTATAAAAGTTTGAATTATTAAGCTGCCATTTCTGTAGATTAAAAAGTTTGAAAATTAGCTACTTTATATGATTCAGCCTAATAATTGTAATTACAATAATACATCAAGATGTTAGCTTCAGTACATCCACATTATGAAAATTTTGCTCTTCAAAATTAAAGTCAAAAAGCTTATATACTTAAATTAGGAATCCTTAACTCTCGAACAAAATGGTATGTTTCCCAAATATTTCTGTCTGTATTTAAGGCTGGAGGTAACTGAGGCTTCATTGAAATTGGTTAATAATCTTTTTCTAATGAACCTTGATTTAAAAGTTGGAAGTCAAATATGAGTACAAAATATTTCTGTAATGGTATTAGAAAATAAAACTTCCCTCTTTTCTCACTCTTTCTCTTTTAACCTCTCTTCCTTTCCTTCAACCTCTTTTCTCCCTCTTCCCCACCTCCTGTTCCCTTTTACATTCCCCCTCCCTAACCCCATCTCTCTGGACTTCTTACACTCTTTCAACTTCTCAATCCATCTCTCCCTTTTCACCTCTGTTAATCACTTTTTCTTTCTCAATCCCTCTACTTTTTTTTCAATTAACAGCCTCCCTCTTCTCCTTTCTTTTCTCCCTCTCCCCAATCTCTTATACTCTTCCAAATTCTCATCCTCCTTCCCTCTCTCAGTCCTTCTTTCTCAATGCCCTCCATCTTTCTCTTTCAACCAACCTCCCTTCCCCTTCCCTTTCCTTTTCTTACCAACCTTTTCTGTCTTTCTCTGTTCCCTCTTTCTCTCAACCCTCTGCCCAACTCCTCTTTTTCTCTCAACCTTTCCTTTCCTTTGCAAATGCTACAATGAGAAAGTATTATAAATGTCCTAGTATTTACTAAAAACCCTCACATGAATATTGGTCTAAAGGTTCTGCTTTCATTAAGTTATACTTTTGGATAGGAACACTGAGGAAAAATGAAAGATGAGATTTGCAATAGGGATTCTCTAATTCTCATGTTAATCTGTTTTGTACCATTTTTACTTTGTCTTTTGTGGATCTCTTCTTTTTATTAGATGATATTAAAGGGGATTAAAGTTGTATTGTATGAAATGTCAGGCCTGTCTAAAGCTTTTATTTTCTTTTTTTTTCCCCTCACACTTTGATCTGCTGGCCATTAATTTTGTTGCTGACACAATCGCTATTGTGACCTCCCTGGGTGGTGATTTGGGTGTAGTAGGGGCCAAGTCTGAAGGTTTACTGAAAAATGGACCCTAAAAGGCAGATTAATTGCAGAAATGTCATACAAATTTGTTTAACATGTATACACATGAGACGATACAGGAGAAATTGTCCATTTTTATGCTTAGTACAGACAGCCATGTAGAGATATGATTTGACAAAAAGTGTATGATTTAATGCTGGCAGACTGAGTGGGGAAACCCAGTGAGGCTTGTCTGTCTCTATTCTCTTGGCTCTCTAAGCATGCATTTTTTCCTACTGGTATGAGGCAGTTCTCTCTCTGAAATGGGGGTCTTATGACCTATAGTCAAACAAGGTAAGTCAGATAATTTCTTTATGGCAAGTTTTTACACAGAAAGGCTGGAGCAGCAGGGAGTTAGAGTAATATTTTTAGGTTTTATGGCTGACTTTGGTGAAAAGGGGTTCTGATTTCTATGACCTACCCTGGGGAAGAGGGATCCTAGTTTCTATGGCTATCTATGGTGGAGAATGGGACTGAAAAATTGGAGAGCAGGACAAGGTCAGGAAATGTTTGCTTCTGAGGCCTTCATTTTGGGGCATTGTTTTCTGAGCCCCTAGAGGATGATGCTCTCAAGGTCCTTCAGCAAAGGGTGCAAGGTTAGCACTCCCTGTTTGACCTAGAGTAGCCACCTGATTTCCCTAAGAGAGTCACAGGCTATTTGGTGTTCTGTTTTTGGCTTCTGTTTGGCTATAATTTTAGAGTTCTTCCATATTCAATCTTTAATAGGACCTACTGTGTTAGAGCTGTTTTACTTTTCCTCTAGTTGAAAGCCAATTTAATTGAGGAGGGCGCATAAGCTTTCTTTCTTTCTTTGGCCTTCTTTCCAAGAACCACGCTCTCTTTTGTAATTCTTTTTTTTTTTTTGAGACAGAGTCTCGCCCTGTCGCCCAGGCTGGAGTGCAATGGCATGATCTCAGCTCACTGCAACCTCCACCTCCTGGGTTCAAACGATTCTCCTGCCTCAGCCTCCTGAGTAGCTGGGGTTACAGGCACCCGCCACTATGCCCAGCTAATTTTGTATTTTTAGTAGAGATGGGGTTTCTCCATGTTGGCCAGGCTGGTCTCGAACTCCTGACCTCGTGATCTGTCCACCTCAGCCTCCCAAAGTGAGCCACCATGCCTGGCTCCGTTTTGTGTTTCAATGTGAAGCTCTCTATGTATTTGGTTGCCATCAACTGTGTAAATTGATCTATGATGTAAGGGTTACATGGCCAAATTTAAAGAACTTAGAGAACTCATAACCTGATTTTTATTCATGTATTTTTAAAAATCCTTCTTGACCACCTACTGTGTGCCAGACAGAGACACCTAGAAAGAGAAAGCTTTCATCTGTAGAATCTCATTATAATAGAGAAAAACAATACATGAAGATAACTACTATTCAACATGCTATAGAAGCCAGCAGCCTAGGCAGGAACAACTACTGTTTTCTGCAGGAATAAGTGAATGTAATATTTGAGCTGAGTTTTAAGGTTTAAATAATAGTTGACTTGGTTTAGTTTAGTATTTATGTTTTATACACCATCTCTTATGTAACAAGCTATTTCCCTATCAACAACTCCACATAGTGTGAGTTTCTCCTGTCACATGGATCATTGGAAAATTTTTTTGTTCATTCTTAAGTCATAAATTACATTACTTCATTTCCTCTAACCCTTCACCTTTTCTTTCTGATATGTGTTTCAATGATGTAGTGCCAACATTTCACACTTTCCTTGTCATTTAACAAACAGTCAACAACTTAAGTCTAGTAAGTATCTTATTCTCGCTGAAGATTAACAATGTTGGCCCATCTCTTGATTGCATCTTTGTCTCAACTTTAGTATTCATAATATTAGCACTTGTGTTTTTCTATTTCCCACTGGTATGTATGAGAGTAAATTTTAACCAAATTATTAAATAATGGCAACAAAAACAACTGCTAGGTCCAAAGTTACTAAGAAACTCTGACAGAGGCAGAAGAAAATAGAAGGATTATAATAAAAGAAAGTAAAACTACAGTGATTAAGAAAGGGTGGGGCTGGGCATGGTGGCTCACACCTGTAATCTCAGCACTTTGGGAGACCGAGGCAGGTGGATCACGAGGTCAGGAGATCGAGACCATCCTGGCTAGGACGGTGAAACCCCGTCTCTACTAAAAATACAAAAATTTAGCCGGGAGTGGTGGTGGGCGCCTGTAGTCCCAGCTACTTGGGAGGCTGAGGTGGGAGAATGGCGCGAACCCGGGAGGTGGAGCTTGCAGTGAGCGGAGATTGTGCCACTGCACTCCAGTCTGGCTGACAGAGCAAGACTCTGTCTCAAAAAAAAAAAAAAGGAAAAAAAGAAAAAATAGAAAGGGTGGTATTGCTGCAGAGAAAAATAAACAGACCAATAAAACAATACCGAAGGAGTCAGCAATGCCATTTTAATTGTTTAACTTGGCAAACAAAATGCATAGGGTGACAATATCAACAGATAATGAGAATATGGAGTAAGAGGAACTCTTCTCACTGCTGGTGGGAAAGTATAATTAGGTACTCCAGCTTTGGAAAACTCAGACAATATCAGTAAAGTTGAAAATAACAGTGTCTTCTCAGTCAACAAGTTCATCTCTAGGTATATACCCTACAGCATTGTCTTCAGCCATGGATAAAATCAAATGTATGTATCTGGGGCATGAAGAATAATTTAACAAACTCCTTATGTGATTCTAATGTGCAGCCAGGTTTGAGACCTGTGTCCCACAGGAAAGTGATGTAACCATGGACCATTGGATATGTACAGGCATGTTTACAGAAACACCAACAAAAAGTTGGAATTACAAATGTCTATTACAGGAGATGGGATAAACAAAATAGTATAATGCTTGCATGGCAGTAAAATACAACAGTCCACAGGCTCTTTAGTGAATCTTAGAAACAATGTTGAGTTTAAAAACCAACAACGTTGAGTTTAAAAACCAACAACGTTGAGTTTAAAAACCAACAACGTTGAGGTTAAAAACCAAGT
This sequence comes from Pan paniscus, assembly GCF_029289425.2. NCBI lineage: Eukaryota > Metazoa > Chordata > Mammalia > Primates > Hominidae > Pan > Pan paniscus. Next base: position 67,413,453 of record NC_073259.2, read on the forward strand.
TTAGAAAATTAGGCACCACATGAAGCTCAGAAACAGGTAAAATTAAATCGTTTGTTTAGGTTTAAAAAGGCAAGGCAATGCTATCACACCAGAGCTGTGGGGAGGTAGTGGAATAAGCTGGAAGAGTCACACAGGAGCCATTGCAATGTTATCCACTTCCAGTTATGCTGGATGGTGGTCTCACAGATATTCATTATCTTGTTCCATAATTTACATATATTTGCAAATATAAAATACTACACGATATGAAATACTTAAAGCCCCTTTTAACAACACTAGCTCCTCAGGTTGGAAACTGTTCTCCTCCTGTCTAGGTATTTAGAAGTTCCTCACATACTCAGAGTAAGCCCTTACATTCTTTTCAGTTCCCTATGCCTAGAAAGCCCAAAGTGTCACTGTGACTTGTGGTTACTGATGTCATTTGTGACAATGAGCCTAGTTGTTAACATTAGCAGTTACACTTTCTACCATCTACTTTCTTGTATGAGAAAACAGTTTTAAATGTGTTTGTATGTCTTCCAGGAGTGAGATATTACTTGACCTTTCCATTTAGCTCATTTATTCATTAAAACTAATCTCATTCAAATATTTTGAATATGCCGTTAATAACCTTGGGACACAGGGATTATGAGTGTTGGTTCTGAAGTCAGAGTCCTTGGGTTCAGATCCCAGTTCCACCATTAAGTAGTGTTATAACTTTGGGAAAATTAGCCTTATTGTACTTCTGTTTGTTCATCTATAAAGTGGAGGTAATACATCTACTCATAGGGATATTCTGAAGATAAAGGAGTTTCTACATTTAAATCACATAAATGATAGTTGGCACCTAGTAAACTTCCAATAAATTGTATCTATTATCTTATGTATTTTCCTAAAATGAAGCTTTTAAAGAGGTTCTTCTTCCCGTTTGAGTCCTTTAAAATGTTTCTGAACAAAAAAAAAAAAAATAGTTAAGGCCGGATGCGGTGGCTCATGCTTATAATCCCGGGTGAGGTGGCTCACCCTTATAATCCCAGCACTTTGGGAGGCCGACGCGGGTGGATCACTTGGGGTCAGGAGTTCGAGACCAGCCTGGCTAACATGGTGAAACCCTGTTTCTACTAAAAATCAAAAGTTAGCCTGGCATGGTGGTAGGTGCCTGTAATCCCACCTACTCAGGAGGCTGAGGCAGGAGAGTGGCTTGAACCTGGGAGGCAGAGGTTGCAGTGAGCTGAGATCGTGCCACTGCACTCCAGCCTGGGCAACAGAGTGAGACTGCGTCTCAATTTAAAAAAAAAAAAAGTTAAAAAATCTTTACAAAATATAAATGTGCCACAAAATTATGTCAAGTGAAAGAAGCCTACAAATATTGATTCCACTTAAATGTATAAAAAGAAAAATTTACAAAGAAAGCAGAATAGTAATTACTTAGGGTTTCAGTGAGAGCAGGAAATAAAATGGGGGTGATAGAAATGTTCTAAATTTGAATTATGGTGACTGCATAACTATAAATTTACTAAAAATCATTGAATTGAAGACTTACAATGGGGGAATCTTATAGGTATGAAATTTATTAATCAGTAAAGGTTTTTAAAGGAATAGGTACAGAATTTTTACTTAGTTTCACTCTAACAGAAGTTTTTATTAACATGGGTAACTTCTGATTAGACTATGATATTTGAAGGTAGTCAAAACCTGGCAATAAACCTGTATGGGAAGCAGAAGCTGTGTCTGTCTTATGTTACTTGGAGAAAGATTTATTGTAATATATTAAGCTTTGCTATACAAGCATATAGTATTTCTTTCCAATTCTTTCTTATGTCTCCAATTTTTACAAAATAATTGTTCTCATAATTCCAATTAAAGATTTAATTGGGGAGTGAGGATCTTCCATTTGGCTATCCCATAGCTTTCAATGTGCCGACTACTTTACAAATATTAATTCCAAGCACAACTGTATGAGAAAGTCATTATCATTTTTATTTTACCAATGAGGAGATAGAAGCTCAGAGAGGTTGAGTGACTTGTTTGATATCAAACAGCTGGTTTCAGAGCAGAATTAGCACATAGGTTTGTTTGACTGCTGATGTTAGTCACCATACCACGCTGCTGATAAAAGTTCTCAGAGGATGACAAAGGAAACAAAGTATGGAGTTTTGACTGGGGAGACAGGACTAGAGGCATGCAAAGATTGTAATTGGGCGGGGTTCATTCACACACTTAAAACATGTGAATGAAAATGTACGGAGGTAAAAATAAGATGTGTATGTAACAAGGAGATTCTGTTTTCAGAGAGCTTTAAAACTGTACAAATTTCCTTGACTCCATTAAGAACTGGCTGCTGATGGCTGGTTAACTCTTTAACTGACTACAATAGCTTGAAGGATTTAGGAGGTAATTCTCTTACCTAAACTAAGTCTAGCTGCCGGAAATTTAGGGCTGGTAGACAGTTCTACATTATCCAGAGGGCCTAAGGCTTTTTCTGTCTTTCTCCTCCACCATCTTCAATGTATGAGTTCAATTCTCAAATCATAAAATTGCTACTGGGCTCAAGTCATCACATCATATTCCAAGCAGGGAGAAGAGGAAGGTCAAGGAGAAAAGGGGACAAATGGCTTTGCTAAGTCTGGGAATCCCAAGTTCTTCATTTGGGTTTAATCTCTAGGATTCTGGTGTTAAAAAAAGAGAGGACAGTTTTTTTTATATGCAACCAGAAGTCTGTACCACATTTCTAATTATTATATCTTGCTTTTTTTTTTTTTTTTTTTTTTTTAATTTGAGACGGAGTTTCACTCTTCTTGCCCAGGCTGGAGTACAACGGCGCCATCTCAGCTCGCTGCAGTCTCCACCTCCCGGGTTCAAGCAATTCTCCTGCCTCAGCCTCCTGAGTAGCTGGGATTACAGGCATCCACCACCACGCCCAGCTAATTTTTGTATTTTTAATAGAGATGGTGTTTTGCCATGTTGACCAGGCTAGTCTTGAACTCTTGACCTCAGGTGATATGCCCGCCTCGGCCTCCCAAAGTGCTGGGATTACAGGCATGAGCCACCGTGCCTGGCCATACCTTGCTTTTAATTTTACTTTTTTCATCTATTCTAGAAATAAAAGAAGAAATAGTGTTAATTAAAAACAATATCATAGTTGTATAAAGGAAAAAGGATAATTATGTCACTGCTGTCCTTTTTCCATTTCTTCCAGTTAACATTGTATAACAATAATAGCAGTTTCAATTATGAGATAGGCCTAGAAAGTGGAGGGGAGAAAAGTATCAAGAAAACAAATTAGGACAATTTCCTAGAACCAAACGACATGAGTTGCCATAACAAGGAGCCATTTGATGCCCAGCACAACAATGAAGACAGACCCATGTCAGAGACACTGTAAAACTTAAGAACACCAGGGACAAAGTTGTACAAAATTCCAGAGGAAAAGAAATCTCATCTTATGAGGCAGGAATCTCAGTGACTTTATACTTTGCATCAGGAATGTTTGAAGCAAAAAGATACATTGCCATGTGGGCCTCTCCACTGGACTTCTTAAGTGTGCTTATGCTAGAACAGCTGGATTTCCACAAGAGATGACCCAGGGTAGGGCAAGCAGAAGCCACAATGTTATTTATGGCCTTTGCTAGCACTAGCACCTTTTAAACTTTAACAATCTTTTTAATTCTTCCCAAACAAATCACAGTTCAATGGAATTAAGCCTACTTGCTTAGCATATAGACAAAAAGAAAAATGTAAAAAAGGTACTAATTTCCTAGCCTCATATTTTTCCATAACTTGCCCCAGAATGGAAGAGTCTAATGGTTTCCTATGTGTAACTTAAGCATGGACTTGGCTTATGATAGGCATGATATTAGTGGCTTCTCCTGATGAAGGCTCAGCTGTCCTCGCCTACTGTTATGAGAGGGACAAAGGGGAACAAATGTGTTACAGAGTATCACCATTGTAAAATAAATGTGATACCAAAGCTGAAGTCCCAATCTGTGTAAAGGACTCAGATCTTTAATGGGGTTCCCCCAGCCTAACTACCCTCCATTAGAGGAAAATCAATTTCTGACCAAATCTACTCTCCCAAAGTCTAGTTCATGAAAAAGTATATGTAAGGCAAGGGGTAATGTCTATCTCTCACTAGCTTCTTTCCCTTCAAGACCCAGAGAGAGATGGGGAACTTCATGTTTGCTGTCTCAATATTTATCTTTTACTTTGAAAAACAACTTTAGAAAAAAAGCATATGTGTCAAGTTAGGTCCTGTAAATAGTAACAGTATGGTATATATTTATTCATAATTTTTAGTCAAAATGTTTGACCTCTGAGGGCCTATTATTTATGTTATTTAGCTGCTTGTGTATTTTTTTACAAGATATAAAAATTGCTTTTGGGACATATCACATGTCTGGGATGGAAATTATTTCACTTTTTTAGTTCAACACTGAAGTTAGATTTTTTTTCAGGCTTTTAAAATAACCTTTATTTTTTAAAAGTTAATATGTCCATTATAGGAAACCGAAAAACACAAGAAGCAAAGAACAAAGTCATTCACAATCACAAGCAGTTTATAGTCTGACATATGCTTCTAGATCCTGTGAGTAGGCACAATATCCAATTTCATGGGACTGAGATTATACAGTATGTATCATGATTTTTCACACATCATGAATATTTACCAATTCAAAATCCCAAAGCTATATGAGTATTTTGATAACCAAGAATACACTACACCAACTCAAACTGCTAAAAAAAAAAAAAAAGTAATCCTGCCTTTCTTGGGACAAACATTTCATAGAAGACAAAAATGGCAACACGCCTCTAGATAAAAGCATTGGCAGAGTTCCGATTTAAATGCTGCATTCCCTTAATGTTCAATTTAAAATGAAACACACAGCAACAGAATACACTAAGTATGTTTTTAAGAGAATGCATTAGCAGAGCTATACCATTAAAATATTAGCAAAGTATATTTCCCTTGAATTACTTAATGTGTTCTTATAGTACAGCCAAAAGAGATGCATACATCAATGGCTATCAAAATGTAAACATGGACATATATGGACACATCTGCATACATCTCTGCCTGTATAATTCCTTCTGCCCCTCTGCTGCCAACCTAATGAACAAGTCCTGACATATACTGCTCAGAGGTGGCTTAACAATTCCATGTCCAAGATGCATCTTTTCTATCAATTATATTTACAAATAGGCTAATTACATAATTTGTAATTATATTACAAATAGGCTAGGTATTTACAAATAGGCTAATTAACTAGCTCTAGTTTTTATCGTAAGTTGTCACCCCATTCGTAAAGCTTAGATGTTGCAAAACAATAACTTTGTCCACAATGAACACAGGCACTTTATTAAAAATGCTCATACAGACCTGTGGTTATCATCTAAAACCATCGTCTAGATATGGAGATACTAGCAAACAGCCCTTCCCTTCACCCTTCCTCTTCTCCCTCTTCCACCATCCCAGTGACTAAGTATAGGATGTCTAGCTCCAAGAGGTGGACTAATAAAGGTCACTCCCAGAAGACAGGCCTTCCTAAAAACTAACAAAAGGACATTCACAAAGGGACTGATTTACTACATCTATTTTTAACATACTTTGAGCATTAAGACTTATCCTTTAATACACAATATTAACTAAAATGCACATATAGAACAATGTTTAGACCATCTGAACTAATCTCAGGAGCACAGAACCCTTCTCCCTGCATACCTCCTCTGCCCACCCCCGCTTCCCCCGCCCCAACCACCGAATGAATAGTCTGCATTCACTCCTAAGCATCACCTTTTAACAATTCCATTCCCAAATGCAACCACTCCTAGGAAGTACTGAAAACAAATGCTTAGAGGGGTGTTACTTAAGCCCTCTACTTTTAACCTACATTGTGCACTTTTTTTTTTTGAAACGGAGTCTCGCTCTGTTGCCAGGCTGGAGTGCAGTGGTGCGATCTCGGCTCACTGCAACCTCCACCTCCCAAGTTCAAGTGATTCTCCTGCCTCAGCCTCCCGAGTAACTGGGGCTACAGGTGGACACCACCACGACCAGCTAATTTTTGTATTTTTAATAGAGATGGGGTTTCACTATGCTGGCCAAGATGGTCTCAATCTCTTGACCCCGTGATCCGCCTGCCTCGGCCTCCCAAAGTGCTGGGATTACAGGTATGAGCCACTGCAACAGGCCGTTGTACACTTTTAAACACCTAGAAAGACTAGATGTTTCAAACTGGACTTAAGTTTTCCATTATATACACAGTAGCATTGAATAAATGGTATACATACATAACACAGACTGTCATTTGAGTGTCTTCTAAATAGGAACATTCTGGCCTAGAACCCTTCCCTTTCCCACCTCTACCAACCCCGTGGACAGCTGTAAGCCATCTGTAATGCTTAGGGGGGATTTTAACAATCTCACTTCTGTTTTTAAGAAGTCTTCCCTATGAATTTTAACACAAAGTGTACTCAATGTAGTAGTTTACTAATTCTACTTTTGTCATATACTGGCAACCTTTTTAACGTCGACTGGATGTAAATTAGGACTCCTATGTCCGCTTATATACACTATATACACAGCACAGTAAATGAAAATGCAGACATAAGGGACAATGGTCAATGTGCCTCCTCATAAACACACTGGACACTGGTAGAAAGCCCTTTGCACTTTGTGCTCCTCCTTCCCCCTGAACCAGCACAAATATCAAAATGTGTACTGCTCAGAGAATTGATCAATTTCCAAGACAATATTTCATATCAAAAGGATAGCTACAAAATGTGTTATTTACTACCTCTACTTTTAACATACTTTGTGCTTCTAAACATCTAGAAAGACTAGATGTTTCAAATAAGGACTTAAGTTTGTCCGCTATATACACAGTAGTGTTGAATAAACTACACACATGTAACAATGGGTATATCTGAAAGTGTCTTCTAAATAGGAACATTCTGGTCTAGAACCCTTCATTCCTTCCAACTCCTCTCCACCACCAACCTGGTGGATATAGGCACGTGTCACTTAGAGCTGATGTTATCTCACTTCCAAAAGTCCTTTTCAGAAGACAGCTTTTCTACAAATTTTAACAAAGTGTACAAAATGTGTTAGTTTACTAACTCTACTTCTGTCATACATTGGCAACCTCTTTAGTATCTAGAGACTAGATATTATAAAATCGGGACTCATTTGTCCATTATATACACAGTATAGCAAAGTTAAATGAAATGCATGTAACATATAGGCAATGGATTAAGCTGAAATTTTTTAATAAACAATGTCAAAACACCATTTGCAATTTCTTCCCTCCCACCTCCCAGGTGGTTCAACAATTCCACTTCCAAACAGCATTTCCCATCAGTTTTTAAAAGCTATTTACAAAGTGTTATTCTACTACCACTTTTAAATACATCAAGCACTTCCAAATATCTAGAAAGACTAGATATTTCATATAACTTGTCCACCACATACACAGCACTGTTAAATAAAATTGCACAAACATAACAATGGTTATCATCTGAGGTATCTTCTAAATGTGGCCATTTTGGCCTTGAATCATTCCCTCCTCCCTTCCTTCTCTGCCTTCAATCCAGTGGACAAGTACAGGCACATGTAATGCTTAGAGATGGTTGAACAAATTCCTATGCAAAAGTCATTTACAGAAGACAAGTTTTCGTATGAATTTCAACACAAAGAGTACAAAATATGCTAATTTTACTACATTGTCATACACTGGCAACCTCTTTAACATCTAGAGACTAGATGTTGAAAAATTAGGACTATTTGTCCATTATATACACTATATACAGAGCAAAACAAAATGCACAAAACATATAGAAAAATGGTGTCTGAAAACGTCCAAGTATGAACACACTAGTATATTACCTTTTGCAATTTCTTCCCTCCCACTTCCTCTAAACCATTGAACAAGTATAGGCATTACTATACTGCTCACAAAGGTGGCTTCACAATTCAATTTCCAAAAGTATTTCCTATGAATTTTAGCAAAAAGATATTTACAAAGTGGTATTTTACTACCTCTACATTTAACATACATTGGGCACTTCTAAACATCTAGATAGACTCGATGTTTCAAGTAAGGAGTTAATTTGTCTACTATGTATACAGCAGTCTTGAATAAACTGCAAACATGTAACAACAGTTATAATTTGAAAGAGTCTTCCAAATGTGAACATTCTGGCCTAGAACCCTTCCCATCTCCATCAACCCAGAATACATCAAATTTTCAGAAGACAATCTTTCCTAGGACTTGTAAAACAAAATGTACAAAATATATTAGTTTACTAACTCTACTTTTGTCATACACTGGCAACCTCTTTAACATCCAGAAAGACTAGATGTTGTCAATTAGGGTTCGTCTGTCCTTTATGTACACTATATACACAGATAAGTAAAACAAAATGCACAGAGATAATGATTCATCTTGCCTCGCTGTAAACAGGATGTCGTAGAGCTCTCTGCACCTCCCCCTCCTCTCTCTTCCCCTGAACCACTGCACAAACACAATGAGCATTACTCAACAGGTGATTTGGCCATTCCCTCCAAAAAACATTTCCTATGATTTGTAACAAAAAGGTATTTACAAAATGTGATTTTGCTACCTCTAATTTTAACATATCAGGCACTTCAGAACATCTAAAAAGAATAGACATTTCAAAAAAGCTTAGCATTGTCAACTATATACACAGTAGTGAGAAATAAAATGCACACAAAACAATGGATAGAATATGAAAATGTCTTCTAAATATGACCAGTCTAGCACAGAACCTTCTTCTCTTCCTTCTCAGGTCTTCCACCTCCATGTCATCTAACCCACTTAACAAACGTGGACGTATCGCTTCCAGAGGCTGTCTTAACAACTCCATTTCTAAAAGTCATCTCCAGAAGACGTGTTTTCTATGATTTCTTTTAAACAAATGAGAATTTACAAGATGTGTGACTTTCTAACTCTATTTTATCATATGTCGGCAACCTCTTTCCATCTAGAAGGGCTAGATGTGACAAATGTTTTCTATTAAAAGGTTGGGGTGAAGTTGAGAGCAGCTTTTTCATATTATATACACAGGCCTTACATAAACGGCCAGTAAATCTTCCCAGAGGGTGGTGGGCATTTCCAACGGGCCAAACGTGGCCTGTCATTCTACCATTTCTCTCTTCTGACAGCAAAGTCTGGTAGAACAAAGACCAACCGCCCGATGGCCGCTAACCGTTCCACCCGTCGTCGTTCGGGACTTCGCTCACCTTCCAGGCCCCTTAAGGCCTTTGTCCGTTGTCGTCAGGACTAGGTAGGTCTCGCCCAATGGCGACAGAGTGGTCACCCGGGAACCGGATCTGCGCAGCTCCGTGGCCTAAAGAGGCGGCCGAGCCTGCTTGCGTCCCTAGGCCGCCTTCCCGGGCCCTCCACGCCTTAATGGCCTCCGCCGCGCGGCGTTCAAGCGGCCGCCATACTTTCCGGCCCACCACGCCCGGCGCCGCCCAAAGGCGCTGCGTCCCAGCGACTCTGCGGGGGTTTCGTCGAGGCCCGGCAGGCTTGGGTCGGGAGACCCGGCGGCCGGCGGGGTCCCGTCGGGGAGACGCAGCCGCCGCCATCAGTCATCCAGGTGGGGTGGGAAAGAGAGGTTCGCTGCGGCTTCAAGGCCTGGGCACAGCCAGTGGGCAGCCACAGCAGAGGCCTCCGGTGTCTGCAGGGCAGAGGCCTCGGCCTGTCCCGGGGCCCCCCAGTTCACCCGCCGGCCCGGGTCCGGAGGGCCTGGAGGGCCCTGGAGGAGTGGGCTGCGTTCTGCGTCTCTCCGCGCTCTCTGCCAGACGGGAACTGAAGTTAGATTTTTGTATCAGGAAATATAAAAATATCTTCTGCTCTGCTCAGTTGAATGTTCATTTTTTTCTCATAGCATCATGTTTTTTTCCTTTTCTTTATAATTAAGACAGTTCATCATGTACATAAAAATCACATACATGAAGGCACACACATACACAAATGTACTTGTCTTAGATATTCTCTTAGGTTCAGTTGGGTTTATTAATATATAAATATTAACAGGTAAAAATAAAGTAGTAATTGTTACAAGGATTGTTATAAGGCCTGTCACTCTGGAAGGCCACATTTGTGTCTCCAAAGTCCAGCACAACATTTTAAAGAAGGATGAATTTGAAAGTCATTGGATGAGACAAGTATGCTATCTTCATGACCCCTGAAAACATTTGAGTTTCACAGGTGATAAGATTTGTCAGCATTTCTGAGTATTTATTTGTGTCATATTATTGAAATTAAAATTTGACCATAGCATGTGAATTAAATAGGTTACCACTTTTTAATGTAGTAGAGAACAATAAAGTATTTATATTATGTCTTAGGCACTTAGTTTTAAAACCTCACCCACTTTTAGCATACAATTATGCTTTTAAAAGGTTTAAGAAATATAAAAAGAGCTGAAATGACTTAAAATATAGATTATAGAAAATACTAATAGATGAAATAAATATATTTATGATGAAAAGAACAGATAATATTGATGAAAGAATATTTGGAAATGGAAAGTAAAACACTAAATTAGAATGTTGTAATCAATATAGATAAGTATTTGAAATGAAAAACGTATTTCAGCTGAGTATTTTTGCACTGAAAGATATTGGGCCTACAGTACAATATGTTAAATACATATAGTAATATATTATTGATAATTATTAAGACTATGTACTAACACCTATCAAGATAAATAACACCAGCCATATATTTTTGGGGAGTTTATTTATTGGATCCCTTTTTACCCACAATATATAGTACAAATTCCATGAGGGTAAGAGTGTCTGCTTTGTCACTATGACAAAGTACTTGGTACTTAGCACATCATTTGTCATATTAAAGGTGCTTAATGAAATGAATATTTGTTACAAGAGTGGCCAGACTGCAAGTGCAGTTGACAGATCTGTGGTTCATTTGAGCCTATTAATCCTATTAAAATATTGCACAAACAATGCTTTATAGATAGAAGTGATTACTTTGCTGAAACAGAGGTATCAGATGGCACAGACTGTGCATGGACTGAAAGTATTTATTCATCAGCTGATTATGAAATCTAAACTTGTCATGTGAAAAAGTGATATAAGACTTTTAAGGCCAGGCGCCATGGCTCACTCCTATAATCCCAGCATTTGGGAGGCCAAGGTGGGTGGATTATTTGAGGTCAGGAGTTCGAAACCAGCCTGACCAATACGGTGAAACCCCGCCTCTACTACAAGTACAAAAATTAGCCTGATGGCGTGGTGGGTGCCTGTACTCCCAGCTACTTGGGAGGCTGAGGCGGGAAAATCGCTTGAACCCAGGAGGTGAAGGTGAAGGTTGCAGTGAGCCGAGACTGTGTCACTGCACTCCAGCCTGGGGGACAGAGTGAGACTCTGTCTAAAAAAAAAAGACTTTCAAGTCCCAACTTGGCATATGAAAAAAAAAAATGATTTGAAAGAGTAAACTACAATGTTTGAAAATGTAAATTTAAAATCAGACTATATCACTGAGGATCACCTGTGGTTGAAGCAAGTGATAATGAAGGCCTGGTGTATAGCATGAGATTGGGAATAGCCTCATGAATAAAACTGATGGGTCACTGGGATTGGCAGCTAGAGAAAAGGGGGAGGAGACACAAAAATTCTGACCTGGTTAAGTTTGAGGTTAATGGTGCCATTGACTTTTCTAGGCACAGAGGAGAAGAAATAGATTTGGGAATAAATTATGAAATCCACTTGGGTACTGGGCACGGTGGCTCACACCTGTAATCCCAGGACTTAAGGAGGCCACGGTGGGGACAGATCACTTGAGGCCAGGAGTTCCAGACCAGCCTGGGCAACATGGTGAAACCCCATCTCTACTGAAAATACACACACACACACACACACACAATTAACCAGGCATGGTGGCTCATGCCAGTAGTCCCAGCTACCCAGGAGGCTGAGGCACCAGAATCGCTTGAGGTGGAGGTTGCAGTGAGCCGAGATCGCACCTCTGCACTCCAGCCTGAGCAACTGAGTGACACTCTGTCTCAAAAAAAAGACATAAAAAAAAATCCATTTTGGATGTGCTGACTTTGAGGTGCTTATAGGCATTCCATTGTAAAAATTATTCATTTATTTATCTAAATTTTGCTGCTCACTTGCTGAAACTTTTACTCAAACTAGAGAAAGAAAAAAATGGCACAAAAGCACCTTTTGATCATCTTTACTAAATACAGGTTGTTATGGAACAATTATTAATCTCAGTCTGAAACCTATTGAGAGGTGACAGCGTGCTGGCAGTCCTCACAGCCCTCGCTCGCTCTCGGCGCCTCCTCTGCCTGGGCTCCCACTCTGGCGGCACTTGAGGAGCCCTTCAGCCCACCGTTGCACTGTGGGAGCCCCTTTCTGGGCTGGCCAAGGCCAGAGCCGGCTCCCTCAGCTTGCAGGGACGTGGGGAGGGAGAGGCCCCAGCGGGAACCGAGGCTGCATGCGGCGCTTGTGGGCCAGCTGGAGTTCCGGGTGGGCATGGGCTTGGCAGGCCCCGCACTTGGAGCAGCCGGCCGGCCCTGCTGGCCCCGGGCAATGAGGGGCTTAGCACCCGGGCCAGTGGCTGCGGAGGGTGTACTGGGTCCCCCAGCAGTGCCAGCCCACCGGTGCTGTGCTGATTTCTCGCCGGGCCTTAGCCGCCCTCTCGCGGGGCAGGGCTTGGGACCAGCAGCCTGCCATGCCTGAGCCTCCCACCCCCTCCGTAGGCTCCTGTGCGGCCCGAGCCTCCCAGATTAGCGCGGCCCCCTGCTGCACGGCGCCCAGTGCCATCGACCACCCAAGGGCTGAGGAGTGCCGGCGCACCGCGCGGGACTGGCAGGCAGCTCCACCTGCAGCCCAGGTGCGGGATCCACTGGGTGAAGCCAGCTGGCCTCCTGAGTCTGGTGGCGACATGGAGAACCTTTATGTCTAGCTCAGGGATTGTAAATACACCAGTCAGCACCCTGTGTCTAGCTCAGGGTCTGTGAATGCACCAATCGGCACTCTGTATCTAGCTCAAGGTTTGTAAACACACCAATCAGCACCCTGTGTCTAGCTCAGGGTTTGTGAATGCACCAATCAACACTCTTTCTAGTTAATCTAGTGGAGACGTGGAGAACCTTTATGTCTAGCTCAGGGATTGTAAATACACCAATCGGCACTCTGTATCTAGCTCAAGGTTTGTAAACACACCAATCAGCACCCTGTGTCTAGCTCAGAGTTTGTGAATGCACCAATCGACACTCTGCATCTAGCTACTCTGGTGGGGCCTTGGAGAACCTTTGTGTGGACACTCTGTATCTAGCTAATCTGGTGGGGATGTGGAGAACCTTTGTGTCTAGCTCAGGGATTGTAGGTGCACCAATCAGTGCCCTGTCAAAACAGACCACTTGGCTCTACTAATCAGCAGGATGTAGGTGGGGCCTGATAAGAGAATAAAAGCAGGCTGCCCGAGCCAGCAGTGGCAACCTGCTCGGGTCCCCTTCCACACTGTGGAAGGTTTGTTCTTTCGCTCTTTGCAATAGATCTTGCTACTGCTCACTCTTTGGGTCCACACTGCCTTTAAGAGCTGTAACACTCACCGCAAAGGTCTGCAGCTTCACTCCCGAGCCAGCGAGACCATGAACCCACCAGAAGGAAGAAACTCCGAACACATCTGAACATCAGAAGGAACAAACTCCGGACACGCCGCCTTTAAGAACTGTAACACTCACGGCGAGGGTCCGCGGCTTCATTCTTGACGTCAGTGAGACCAAGAACCCACCAATTCCAGACACATTTTGGCGACCCAGATGGGACCTTCGCCAATCACCAAGCGGTAAGACCATCGCCTATTGCTGAGCGGTGAGACAATCACCTATCGCCAAGCAGTGAGTACCATCGGACCCCTTTAGCTTGCTATTCTGTCCTATCTTTCCTTAGAATTCGGGGGCTAAATACCAGACACCTGTTGGGCAGTTAAAAGCGACTAGCGTGGCCACCGGACTAAAGACACGGGTGTCAGGCTTTCTGGGAAAGGGCTCTATAACAACCCCCGACTCTTCGGAGTTGGGACCATTGTTTTCCCTAGAACCAGCTTCTGCTTTTCCAGTACTTCTGGGCTGAGCCGAGGGTCGACAGAGAGGAAAGCCATGCAGCTCTGGGGTCCCGACAACAAGTTGGTTGACCCTGCGGCCATGAGCAGAACTCTCAAAACCATGTCGCCCAAGCGAGACTCGCCCATCTATCCTATCTATCCTGACCCTTGCCCCCTGGGTCCTAATGCCTGTCAGACAAACTTCCTCTCACCTCTCTTCTCTGAGGTTAGTCCCCCTTCTAAAAATTGCTGCCGTCTCTGGTGCTTTTCTAGTTTCTCCTATAAGAATGATTTCTAGTATAAACTCCAGGACTCTGTTACCTTCTTTAGGCACCCGGGCTCACCAATCAGAAAGACATAATTTTTGCCCAAAGCCCCATCATAGTGGGGACTACCTGGAATTTTAGGATCCCTCCTCAGACTAACAGGCCTAACAAAAGCTATTCCTGAAGCTAGGATATGGGGAGCCTCAGAAATTATATCCTTCCTATTCATATAAGTGAGGACAAAAGGTGTCACTCTTCCAACCCTGGAGATCCCTTCCCTCCCTCAGGGTATGGCCCTCCACTTCATTTTTGGGGCATAACATCTTTATAGGACAGGGGTAAAGTCCCAGTACTAACAGGAGAATGCTTAGGACTCTAACAGGTTTTCGAGAATGCGTCAGTAAGGGCCACTAAATCGATTTTTCTCAGTTGGTCCTCCTTGTGGCCTAGGAGGACAGGCAAGGGTGCAGGTTTTCGAGAATGCGTCAGTAAGGACCGCTAAATCTGACTTTCCTTGGTCCTCCATGTGGTCTGGGAGGAAAACTAGTGTTTCTGCTGCTGCGTTGGTGAGCGCAACTATTCCGATCAGCAGGGTCCAGGGACCGTTGCGGGTTCTTGGGCAGGGGTTGTTTCTGCTGCTGTGTTGGTGAGCGCAACTATTCCGATCAGCAGGGTCCAGGGACTGTTGTAGGTTCTTGGGCAGGGGGAGAAACAAAATAAACCGAAACGCGCAGTTTTGTCTTTCAGATGGGAAACACTCAGGCATCAACAGGCTCACCCTTGAAATGCATCCTAAGCCATTGGGACCAATTTGACCCACAAACCCTGAAAAAGAGGCGGCTCATTTTTTTCTGCACTACGGCTTGGCCCCAATATTCTCTCTCTGATGGGGAAAAATGGCCACCTGAGGGAAGCACAAATTACAATACTATCCTGCAGCTTGATCTTTTCTGTAAGAGGGAAGGCAAATGGAGTGAAATACCTCATGTCCAAGCTTTATTTTCATTGAGGGAGAATACACAACCATGCAAAGCTTGCAATTTACATCCCACAGGAGGACCTCTCAGCTTACCCCCATATCCTAGCCTCCCTATAGCTACCCTTCCTATTAATGATAATCCTCCTCTAATCTCCCCTGGCCAGAAGGAAACAAGCAAGGAAATCTCCAAAGGACCACAAAAACCCCCGGGCTATTGGTTATGTCCCCTTCAAGCTATAGGGGGAGGGGTATTTGGCCCAACCCTGGTACATGTCCCCTTCTCCCTCTCTGATTTAAAGCAGATCAAGGCAGACCTGGGGAAGTTTTCAGATGATCCTGATAGGTACATAGATGTCCTACAGGGTCTAGGGCAAACCTTTGACCTCACTTGGAGAGATGTCATGCTACTGTTAGATCAAACCCTGGCCTTTAATGAAAAGAATGCAGCTTTAGCTGCAGCCCAAGAGTTTGGAGATACCTGGTATCTTAGTCAAGTAAATGATAGAATGACAGCCGAAGAAAGGGACAAATTCCCTACTGGTCAGCAAGCCATCCCCAGTATGTATCCCCACTGGGACCTTGACTCAGATCATGGGGACTGAAGTCATAAACATCTGTTGACCTGTGTTCTAGAAGGACTAAGGAGAATTAGAAAAAAGCCCATGAATTATTCAATCAAACTAGAGAAAGAAAAAAATGGCACAAAAACACCTTTTGATCATCTTTACTAAATACAGTTTGTTATGGAACAATTATTAATCTCAGTCTAAAACCTATCTTCTGCGGGTAATACATAATGGACTTTTTAAAGCAAATTGTTTTTCAGACGTAACACCACTGATAACACAAGATTATCTATCTCTTTTTAAAGATGATCCTGATAGGTACATAGATGTCCTACAGGGTCTAGGGCAAACCTTTCACCTCGCTTGCAGAGATGTCATGCTACTGTTAGATCAAACCCTGGCCTTTAATGAAAAGAATGCGGCTTTAGCTGCAGCCCGAGAGTTTCAATCTTCAGGGGAAATTAAGTTTCCTCTTCACTGGGTAGATTAGAAAATGGTGAGTTGTTTTCTAAATAAGAAGGATCAAATTAGTCAGTTTTGCTACACTGGGAAATCCAACTCTCATGGGATAGTTGTTACCCTGAAAGTAGGTTATCCAGGAGATGAGGGATCAGATGTAACTAAGTGAACAACAGCCAGCCTCCATCCAAGCAAGAACCCATACTCACAAAGAAGGAAGAGTTGCTGATGCCTTTACGGCAAAGATTAAAAAAAAAAAAGGCATTTTAAATGTATATTAATTTACTTAATCCTTGTAACAACTCCGAGATATTATCATGCCCATTTTACAGATGAGCAAATGGAGACACAAAGAGATGAAATGTGGTCAAGGTTACATGCTAGTAAGTTGCTGATCTGGAATTCTAACCCAGGAAGTCCTGTCTCCAGCGTCTATGATTTCACCCACTACACTATACTTCTTAAGCATGTCAAGAAAGTGAGAACTTTAAATTGATTTAATTAGACTAACTCTGAAAGTCTGAAAATAAAATTGATTCATTGGAAACTTTTCATCAGTCCTTATTTTGGGGGATATTCAATTTAGTGAAATTTAGTATTTCAGTAAAGGTTAATTCACTACATAAAACAATGTGATTTTTTTTCCTTTGAAGCACAGTTTAGTATTGTGATCAAGATTTCCCTGACTCTCCCAGCGGTCTGAATTTGGGTAAATCATTTCACTACCCCTTGACTCAAATTCCGTATTTATAAAACAGGTAAATACTGGTATTACCTTCTAAGAGTGTTGTGAGGATACGCAGATTTTTTAAAAAAGCAGTTAAAGCCTTTAAACAGTAATTATAAGCAGTTGTCATAATTATGCCGTTGTTAGACTTCTAGGTCAATGAATCAGAAAATTTAAATCTCAATGTTTGATTATAAAATCTGGTAACAGATGGGTGAAAAGGAACCTGGAATGGGTTTACTCTCCAGGAGTTCACATTTAACTTTTCTTTCCGAAGTCCCATCTATTAACTCCTGTTCTATGAAGTGGTAGAAAAAGATGAGGTATTAATTTTCTTTCTTAACAAATATTTGAAGGCATAGGTGGTGTTGGCGAAGGGAGATGAGGAAGACATATGTGCTTTCTTATGATATTAAAACCTGGAAGACAATAAAAACGCTGATCAAATAATAAAAAGCGTTACCTATGGCGGAAAAGGAAGCTCAAATGTTCTTGTCAGGGGAAAACGACACAAAAACTGAAAGAGGGAAACAAAACAATTGCACGGGTAATATGCATTAGGGTTGTTAGGGATAATTTCTGCACCCAAGGCTCTTATTAGTAATGAAATACGGTGTGAGGAGCTGAGATTCGTTCTGCAGTCTCAAAGTGTTAGTCGGAAAGTAACCCCTCCCTTGCCATAGAAACTGAACCGGACTGGCGGCGCGATTACACCTAAAGCAAGTTGCAACCTCATTTCCCTGTAGGCACGCCTCTTTTATCTTAACCACGCCTCTTCATTCCCTAAGCACTTCGTAAGCAAAGGGAATATCGCGAGATTTGTACATTGTCTCTTTTCTGACGTTTTCAGCTGTGATAGTCGCTTTTGTTCTCGCGATATTTCCGGGTACGCGGGAGCCCCGGCGACCCGGGCTTCTGTGAAACATGGCGGCAGGCTGGGACCATAACACAAGGTAAAATACTGAAACCCCGCTGGGAGCTGTTCCCTCGGTTGTTCCAGGGCTGCTTAGGGCGTAAATGCAATTGAGGGAACTGGGAGCCTGTCATGGGCTTGGCTTCCTGTCTTCATTGATCTCTGGAGAGCCGGTCGGACGGAGAAGCCGCTCCACCTCCCCCGGGGGCGTTACTGGCAGGACCCTAGGCAACGATGCTACTGGGAGCTTCCCTTTGCCAGGTCCGGGTGCTTGTGTGCTATCTTGCAACTCGAAGGAGTTCAGGTGCTTCCTCGATCGCACCTGATTCTGACCCTTTGCTTGTCACAGTGCCCGGTTCCCAGGTGGTTTCTCCAGTCCGCAGGCGAGTAGGATCCCAATCGGTCGAGTCCCAGTCCTCCCGGATGTCAGACTCCCTACCCCCATTCAGACAAATACCACATTCGTGGCAGCACGTTGCCCTCTGTCTCTTTAAGAGTCTTGGCCTTGCCCGGAAGGAGTTTCGCACAGTGCTTCGGAAAATGAGAAGGGGTCAGGGGAGGGCGAGATGCTGAGAGACAGGTTCGACTGTCACTACTTTTCCTCGGCGCAGGAAACCTTCCGAAGGCAACGTGTCAACTCGTGGTGGAGAATAGCCTTGTTTATCTGTAGTATATAGAGTTGACAGGTCGTTGTTTGAGAAAACACGTTTAAATAACTTTTATATTTTAGTGCCCCCGAGACTTAAAGACAAAGTGACATAATAGCTGTTAAAATGTTGCCAGACTGGTTTTCAGAAGCAATGAAAGTTACAGTTAAAAACAGGATTTATTCATTTGAAGTTGTAATTCAGTATTTCAGTTAATTGCCTAGCCTGATACATTGGACTCTAGTATACAGCAATTATAAAGAATGAGCCTGGCTTGTTCACTGAAAAAAGACATGGTTATTTACCTAATTTGTTTGTTGATATCTTTAAGTTGTTGTAATTATGCCAGTTCTAGTGGAAAACATGAGGAAAAAAATTCTGATTTTTTGGGAGGGTGGGGGTTGGCGGTGCAGGGATGGATAGAGAGAGGAGGATCTTTTTTTTTTTAAATGATCGTGAACTTTAGTACACAGTTGCGTGTTATAATGGCTTCCTGGTACAAATCATAAAAATATATGAAGTTTGAAAGATCTCTCAAAGGAAATCAGGCCTAGTCTGGAACAACAAGCGTTAGGGAAACAACAACAACAACCCACACATTTTCTTTCTTTGGGGATTGATGATTTAAGTGAAAGAAATGGCTATTTTTTTTTTCTTTACCAGAAGTTACTTTTAGGCAGTCAGTGCCGGCTAAAAATCCTATTTAATAGTTTCCCAATATTTATTGTAATTCTGCCTCTTAATGTCATAGTGGTCAAATTATTTAACCTCTCTGTGCCTTAGTTCCTTCATCGGCCAAATGAAATAATGATACCTAACTCATAGGAAGGTTGTGAGGATTGAATGTGTTGAAACATACAAAGCATTTAGAACAATACCTGGCACACAGTAAACACTCAATGCATGTTAGCTCTTGTTATTTTTTATTTTCATTTTCTAACATCTGTAGTTACAAATGTTGCCTTGTTACTTAGTCAAAATGTAGACTGAAGAAGATACTGTTTAAAATAATATCTTTCTGAACCCCAGATTGATTAAACACTCTGATTGGTGTGGTGAATGTGTCCTTAAACTCCCATTAACCAGTTGCTTGTTTTCTTAAATTATTATCCTCTTTTAATGACTAAAGCATAAGTTCTTCCTTTCTATTGCTCTATATAGTCACGTTGTAGTGTGGCTCAGATCTACCCTCTGAGTGCCTTATTAACCCCCATACTCTTTGCTTTTGAGAACATTCATTCTGTTGTAAATATATTTCATGTGTCCCTGACCTTTTCCTTAATACTTTTTAACTTTAATTTTCTATACTTTTATTGGGAGCTACTATAGTCTAGTTGTTCTTTGAGGAGGATTATACTTGTCCTTGCTTCACATTGCTACTAGGCACTTTTGAGGTTATTCTGTTATCACTCTATAGTCTCTCTTAACTTTTAGTCTATCAGTTTATGCCATCCTAACTTTGGGAGATTGTCAACTAACCTCACATACTCTCCCACTTTCCTCAAAGACTTTAACAACTAAATCTCAAATATCCTACAAATCTTTGCTTTTTTTCAGAGAATTAGAAATAGATATTACATGCCTCATTTTTATCTTAACACTGTGAGGTAGCCATTATGTCCTGCTGCCCATCTTTTAAAATAAAATTATGGAGAGAGGATTCTAAGAAGTTGAGGATCTTTCCACACTTGTCACACAACTAGTAAGTGCCTAGGTAATCAGGGTTTTCTGATTATAAACTCACATTTATATTGTCTTCCTTGGCTTCCAAGTAAACCTTTCTGTCACTTAGAATGTCATTAGGTTTATTTGAATTATGTTGGGGTAAACAAACATAATATTTAACTCTGTTGTAAAAGGTCCAAATTTTAAGGTAAAAATAAGTACAATTGAGGGGGTTGGGGGGTTGCTATCTAGTATTTGTAAAGTAAAGCTAAGCTATCTTATAAAATTTTTTATTGTAAAGTATTCTAATGCAATATAATCAAGTAATTTAAAATTACAGATAGGTTGTAGTTTTACCTTTTATTTCTGATATTCAGCGATGGCCTGAATTATATCGCCTGTATTAGTTTCCTGGGGCTGCTGTAACAACTTACTATAAGCTGGGAGGCTTAAAACAAAAGAAATTTATTCTCTCACAGTTCTGGAGGCTAGAAGTCTGAAATCAAGGTGTCAGCAAGACTTGAAGACTCTAGGAAAGAATCCTTCTTTGACTCTTCCTGGCTTCTGGGCAATCCTTGCTATGCCTGGGTTTGTAGACACATCACTGTAGTCTCTGCCTTTGTTTTCACATGGCATTTTCCCTTGTGTTTCTCTGTGTCTTCACATGGCCTTCTTAAAAGGACACCAGTCTCAGATTTTGGAGCACCCTGATCCAGTATGATCTCATCTTAATTAGTTATATCTGAAAGACCCAAATATTTCCAAATAAGGCCCATTCATAGATACCAGAGGTTGAGACTTCAACATATCTTGTTCAACATATCAAATTGTGAGTTGACACAGTTCAGACTGCAACTTGGCCATATGTATTAACCAATTAAATTTTTCTCATATTGCCAAATATATATTAAAAATAGAAGTTAACTCAAAACTTGGGTAGCAGGAAATAACTTTTGTCTTCATTTTTCTTTGGAGAAGTAATTAAACTTAACTGAGCAGACTATAAAAAGTTCATGAATTCTGTATTTTAATTTTGGTAAAGCATCTAATAGTCTCATTATATTCAGATGGAGACAATGATGAAATATAGGCTGTGTGACTTTACTTACAGTGAGTGTTGATAATGTCTGTGTTCCAACCTGAAAGGGAGTCTCTTATGTCTTAGGAAGTTTTTCAAAATACAGTCACCCCTGCATATCTGGATTCTGCATCTGTGGACTCAACCAGTTGCAGATTGAAAATATTCAAGAAGGAAAAATTGCATGCCTACTGAACAAGTATTGTGTCTGTACTGAATACTTACAGACTTCTTTCTTTTCATTATTTCCTAAACAGTACAACTATTTACATAGCATTTACATTATATTAGGTTTTATAAGTAGTCTAAAGATCATTTAAAGTATACAAGAGGATGTGCATAGGTTATATGCAAAAACTACACCATTTTATGTCAGTGACTTGAGCATCTGAGAATTTTGATATCCAAGGGAGGTCCTGGAACCAATACCCCATGGATACTGAGGGACAACTGTCTTGTCTTAGCTCCAGCTGTTATCAGTGACTTTCTGGAGTTTATTTATGTTTGTTTTGTTTTTTAATATTCAAGACAGTTTAAGGAGAGACATCAAAGAAAACAGACATAGTACTGGAGATTGTCAAGGTATGAATAGCAGCACCAACCAGTGGGCAAAGGAATCTTGTGTAACGGCTTCTAACTAGATTTTGTGGACCAATACAAAAAAATGTATATCTATTTGAGACGGGCGGGCGGTGTGGACAGGGAAAAGGGCTGGGTATAAAAACTGACCTAGAATTACATTTTTTAATTTTGCTGAATAAAGACATCCAAAAACAAAACAACCTCTGTTACATCTGTTTTTATCATTTCATAAAGGAAAGGCTGTTTTGACACAAAATGGAATAAAATAATCTCAGAATAAAGGACACATTTTAAAATGGAATAAATTTAGCTTTAAAAGTTCTTTTCTACATTGTCCATGACTAGAAAATTTTGTCACAGAACAGCAATGACTTCTGGCAAGCATTGATGATCTGAGGTATTTCCAAACACATTTTTGAAAATGGCTTACCACACTGAGTAGAGAGGCAAATAGAGTGGGAATGGAGCAATGAAATTGGGTATCTGGTAGGATTTAAAGGATTTGAGAACACCAGTGAAAATGAAGAGCAGATTTATCTTAGGAAAGAGCTTGAAGGGTAGTTCCTACTTGGGGAGGTAAATGTGTTTTGGATTTTAGAGGTGGAACAGTTTTAAGGGTTGACCTTGCTCATGGGTGGCTTTCCATAGAATTAAGATGGAGGTCACAGGAGGAGAAGCGCTGTTAACCTTACATGGTAAAAAGGTTTTATTGTGAATGAATGCTATAGGATAAATGCCATCAGAGCATGAATTCCAAAGGATGATAATGGAGTGGGGGAGAAGCATATTGAATGATCTGGGTGCTGAAGTCATTAAGCAAATTATGAATATATTCAGACGTTAGTGGAATATAGCAACAAGTACGGAAGTGAGAGTCAGTGTGTACTGTGGTTTGGAGCATAGTTTCAAGTTCTACCACCTGCTATGTAGCCTGGGAAAATTATTTGACAGTTCTGTGCCTCATTTCCTCATCAAAAAGTAGGATTAAAAATAGTACCTGCTTCACAGAGTCATTTACAATATTAAATGAATTAATGTCTAAAGAACTTCAAATAATACATAGCACAAAACATGAGAGATGGTTGAGAAATACGGTAAAACATGATACTTCTGTAACCTGTGAGTCTCAGAAATGAGTAAGGATTGACTAATGGAACTGCTGCCAATAGAAAGTCAGGTTTTATAAAGAGAGCAGATAGAGCAATTTCTTTTAGAAAAGCTAGAAGTTATTGGATACCTTGTTTATGCCAGACAGTGACTTTTACAGTAGGTTGGCAAGTATGCAAAATTGAATGAATTTCTTGGAGGTAGGTTAGTGCTGAGCTTTCAGGAATGGGACTGGTGGAGTAGCTGAGGGGCGAGGTGCTCCATTCTAGAGTGATATCCCCTGGAAAATAGGGATGGAGGAAGCTAGAGATGGGTAGGGAGCCACATGATATATTCCAGCTAGACTTTCAAGGGAGGAGTGTTGAATAGGTTGTATGTATTATTAGGAGATTTGTAAAACTAACTGCTTGCCGTATCTTTATGCTTATATATAAATTAAAAGAGCATTTAGAAAGCTCATTATACAAATATAACATTATATAAACTTTTAGAAATGTAATTCACTGTTTTATTCATTTGTTTAACAGTGCTATACTGACTATGTGATGGCCACTATTCTAGGTCCTGGGACAGTAGACAACAGGAAAATCCTTCTTGTGGATCTTATTTTTATATATTTACTTACCTAAGTATGACATACTGCTGTGATTTGAAAGATGTGCTACTGTGGTGTTTCTGGGAAAATTTCCTTCCTTCCTTTTCTCAATAAATATTGAATACCTGTTCGCTAGGCATTGGAGATACAAAGATCAAGTTACACATGGTTCCTGCTCTAACAATCCGGTGGAGGAAACAGAAAAAGAGGCAATTAGAAATAGTGTGATAAAGGTACAAGGTTCTAGAAGCAGATAGACTTTGAAGGCCATGGAAAGTTTTTTTGTTCCCCCTGCTCGCTCAAGGTAGAGATGAGTAGACTGGACCTTGAAGAGTAAGTAGGAGTTAGTCAAATGTAGAGATGCGGTAGGGGGAAGAAAAAATATTTCTGGCAAAGAGAATAGCATATTTAAGGAATTGAAAGTGATTTAATATGGTTGGAACGTAGACTGTGAGTGATTGGGTTTGAAGAGAGGTTAGCAGGACCTGGTTTTTGAAGGGCTTTGTAAAACATGTTAGGATAGAATCCAAGCTCTTAAGTGTAGTGGGAAGGGAAGTTTTACAAAGATTTGAAGAGAAATATCAGATTTATGTATTAAAAAGATAATTTATTATTACAGTATATAGAGAGAATTGGAAGGTTGAAGATTAGATGTTGTTGAAGCAATGTAGTGATAGATTGTGGCAGTTGGGACTAGGAACGTACTTGGACATAAGGAATTTCTCAGTAGGCCTGAAGAAGAGAAGACAGGCAGATTTAAGATAAATTTAGAAATAGCTTTAAGTCTAAGGATATAACCCATGTTTCTGGCTTGTGTAGTTGGGCTTATGGTGTTATCATTAAGATAGATACAGGAGGAACAATTTTTACAGGGTGAAGTATTCATTTTTGGACTTGTTGAGTCTGAATTGTGTTTGGAATGTCCAAATGAAAAGGTAACAGAAGGCAAGGGGTTATACATATCTGCAGAGAGATCTGGGCAGAGAATCAATATTTGGGATAAATCAACATGCAGATTGAAATGGAAGGAGTGGGCGATCATTTGGGGAAGGTGTGGAGGTTAAGGGGGAGACCTAGTGCAGAATCTTGAGAGAAAGATGAATTTGCACAGTAAGCTAAAGAGGGTCTTCCAGGTAGAATGAAAATTGGGGATGTGATATCACTTAAGTCAAGGTAAGAGAATGTTTCAAGAAGAAAAAGAAGTGATAAGCAGTGTATTTTCTCAGAGGTGCAGTTAGATAAGGACTGAGGAGTGTCTGTCAGTTAGCACTAAGGAAGTTAATTACCTTGCTCAGAGCAAATTTAGTTAAGAGGTGAGAGTTGGGTGAGGAAGTAGTCACAGTAGATGAATGGGGACAGCTCATTCTTTTAAGTTGGCTGTAGGTGTGCTGCGAGAGATGTATTGTTGGAGTTGGACTTGAGTTTAAGGGAGAGTTCTGTTTTAAAGAGAAGAGACATACAGATATTTAATATTTTACTCAAATCAGAAAGAGTAGAAATTGAAAGATTGAAAAAGGGTCAGTTTTTGTGCAGTTACTACTAAAAAGGTACAGAAAATAAATTTGATTATCAGAGCTAAACAAGCTTAGCGGGCATGGCATATACATAACAAACATTCAGAAGCTTAATTTATCGATGGGAATACCAGTTTTATAACTGACATGGGGGTCAGAAAACTGTCATCTGTTTTGTCTATGACATCTATTTTTTTCTTTTGAATACTAAGTGAATGGGAAAAAAATCATAATTCGAAGGCTGCTTTGTGAGTGTGGAACCAGCAAGGGAAGTTTAGTTGGTTGATTTTAATGGCAGAGGAAATCAACATATTAATGCTTTCAACTCTACTGTAGAGTAGTAGCTCCCTGCTGGACTGATAAATAGTGCTCCTGGTCAGAGCTTCTTTCTTTTAGACAGTATTCATGTTTACTGCCAGTTTTTCATTCTCTGGCCCTTCTTTTTCTTTATGAATCTTCTTTCTTTTGCCTATTCTTTGTATATTAATCCTACCCATTAGATTTCAGACCCAAAGTCTGTCTGCTCTCTTCCAGAGACATTATTTCTCTTATAGTGACTTCTGCAACTGTACGATTTATTCTATTATGTGTTGATTTTATTAATAAAGCCTTGATTACTGGGAATTCTTTATAATATTACCTATAGTATTATTTATAAATCAGTCATAAAAATTATGTAAATAAGAATTCAGTTATTTGATTGGCTTTATAACATTTTTAGATGTAGATGACATACTGATAAATAGCAAGCAGCCAATTTTTAAATGTTTTGATTATAAAAATAGATAACATGGGAAATCTGAAGTTATATGTAAAGGCAATTAAAATTCATGATCTACTTTTAACATTTTTGTGTGTAGATGTTCAGTTTTGTTTCTTATATATCTTTTCCTGTCTCCCATAAAATTAGGATCCATGTGACCTTCTAGTCTTTTCTTATTGTATCAGTATCATGACTATTTTCTTATGTCATTAATTTTTTTTTTTTTAAATAAAAGAGTTTCAGGCCAGGTGTGGTGGTTCACACCTATAATCCCAGCACTTTTTTTGAGAGGCCGAGGTGGGTGGAAGGCTTCAGCCGAGGAGTTTGAGACCCAGCCTGGGCAACAAGATGAAACTCCGTCTCTACAAAAAATATAAAAATTAGCTGGGGGTGGAGGTGCATGCCTATAGTCCTTGCTATTTGGGAGGCTGAGGCGAGGAGGATCGCTTGAGCCAGGGAGGCTGAGATTGTGGTGAGCTGAGATCACGCCACTGCACTCCAGCCTGGGTGACAGAGCAAGATCCTGTTTCAAAAAAAAAAAAAAAAGATTTTCAATGGCTACGTAAAGATGCTTCACCTTAATTTGTACATTGGATACAATGGGTTTGTTTCTGTCTTCAGTATTTAAAAATAACACTGTGAGAAATATCCTCATAATCAAATTTTGGTTAAAACCGCAGGTTATTGTCATAGGATACATTCCTCAATGGGCATTTACTTAGAAGAGGAGTGGTAAATTTCTTTTTCTTCTTCTTTTTCTTCTTCTCCCTTCTCCCGCCTTTTCCTGCTTTCTCCCACCTTCTTTCTTCTTCTTCCGTTGTTATTATTAGTATTATTATTATTATTATTATTATTATTTGAGATGGAGTCTCACTCTATAACCCAGACTGCAGTGCAGTGGCATGATCTTGGCTTACTGCAACCTCCACCTTCCAGGTTCAAGCGATTCTACTGCCTCAGCCTCCTAGGTAGCTGGGACTACAGGCACGTGCCACCACACCTGGATAATTTTTTGTATTTTTAGTAGAGACGGGGTTTTCCCATGTTGGCCAGACTGGTCTCTCAAACTCCTGACCTCAGATGATCCACCCGCCTCGGCCTCCCAAAGTACTGGGATTACAGGCGTGAGCGACCGTGCCCAGCCTATATTGTTGTTAGTAATGTATGAGCAGGCCATTTTACTTCACTGTCATTCATTATTGGAAGTGTATTATTTTTATATAGTTTTCAATTTAATAGAAAACATTATCTTAATTTTTATATTTAGACATTATTCATGTGATTGAATTACTTTTCACTTTTTTTCTTGCTATTTAATGTGTTTTTGTATTTAAATTGCCTTCCATTAGTTGTTTTTGTCAGGGCATGAATGGGGAAAGGAGTAGTGTGGATAAATACTATGCTTTTTATTTTTAAGGGGGGATGAGAATGTTAAGTTGTTTTAAGGACATTTGTCAGTTATCCTAAATTTAAAGAAACCTTTTTATCTCTTTAAAGGATTCATTTATTCATTAATTTATTTATTCCTTAGCATGACTATATGAAGGAAGAGGAAGGTTTTCCTGAAGATGAGGCGACTGAATCGGAAAAAAACTTTAAGTTTGGTAAAAGAGTTGGATGCCTTTCCGAAGGTTCCTGAGAGCTATGTAGAGACTTCAGCCAGTGGAGGTACAGGTGAGTATCAGTTAACATTAAAAGTTCTGTAGTAAGTACAACTTCTGCGTGATCCAGTCAACAACATATAGAAATGTAGCCATGAGGAAGAATTTATCAATGAATTCTGCAGTAACTTCGTAACTTGTCTGTCTTCATGCCACTCTCTTGGCTCTAATTCTTATTAATATTCTCTATAGCCTCCAACTCAGTGCCATCTGTGCCTTTGGCAGTGTTTATTAAAACATTAATACATTAAACCAATGTTACTGCTTTGCTGCCCTTTCCTAAATATGTGACCTTGAGGAAGTTATTCAAATCTGTCTGTCTTAGTTTCTTCCATGAAATAGGGATCATACTAGTATTTACCTCCTAGGGGTTACTATACTGTTAATATTTTCATAAAATGCTTAGACTCAGTGCCTGGTACAGATAAAAGTATCAGTTAAGTAAAATAAATAATGAAATATATAAGAAAAATGTGTGACTATAACAATATTCAGTATAATTTCTTTCCCTATGAAGAGCTAGTAAAATAATGTATTTCACTTAAGGTTGACATTTTATTTGGTAAAATGGGTAATAAGTTGCTTACTATTTCTGATCCACTTGTGATTAAGTTTTGTTAATGAAAATAGTGCAAGTTCTTGCAAAATCTATTTTAAGTATTTTGCCTTAGTATATAATAGATTTTCTTTTTGTCAGATCTTTTACTCAGTTCTGTGAATGAGGTGATATATTTAGGAGATTGCAAAGTAGAAGAGAGTTTTGTTAGCTATTTACAGATGTTATTTGAGTTTCTGGCACACAGATTATTGTGGTTTCTCAGGATCTAAGAAATTAGGCTACCTTTTTGTTTGTTTTAAATTGGGCTTATAGCCCAATTTATATACATTTATATACAAATTATATTTATAGACATGGATGCATTTTTAATAATGAAGCAACTGTTTTCAAATTTGTGCTATAAGGCATGCTTACTTTCATCATTTATCCTATGTGTGACACTGTTTTATATAAGAAATACAAATTTTGTCAACTCTACTTAGTGAGAGATGCCCTTAAAATTGGAGAAATAAAATGCTTTCTTAGTAATGCAAATGTTTATGTTCATATTTGTATATATTAAACCTTAACTTTTGAGCTGTATTAGAAAAAATGCATAATAAACATTTTGAATAAAAACTTTCTATAGTATGCATTCAAATGGAAGTTACATTATTAGGCTTTTTCTTTTGAAAATTTAATCTCACTTAAATTAGTTTCCTATTCTTTGCTTTTTTTTATTGTTTTAATTCTGTTTTTCTTTTGTTGTTGGATTTCCCAGTTTCTCTAATAGCATTTACAACTATGGCTTTATTAACCATAATGGAATTCTCAGTATATCAAGATACATGGATGAAGTATGAATACGAAGTAGACAAGGATTTTTCTAGGTAATCATTTTTTTTCTTCTTGGAATACCTTTAGATTCAAATTATTTTAAAAAGAGCATACCTTTTAAAAAAGAAAAAGTCTAACCTTCTAGATTTGGTTTGTTTTAGTTCTGAAGAAATAGTCCTGAAAAATTCTCATTAATTGCATGCATTAAGTGAAACCTTTTAGAATCATTTAAATAGTGGTTGAATTCTAAAACTGAGGTTCTTTGATTTAGCATGCTTTGTTTCAAAAAGTTAGGGGAATATTTTTCCTTAGATATGTATATTGTGGAAATTGTTTAATATTTGAAACTGGTTGAAATACCTCACTGATCTGTGTGAGCTGGAAAATAAATTGTCTAAGGATACATTGTATACCCTTATGACTTGATGTCTATAAATTATACCTAAGCTAAATCTTTATGTAAATAAGATTACTTTTAAACTTTTGAAAATATAGTACCTTAATTATACACTTTTACACTTTACATCTATTCGTTTGTATTATTTGGATTTCTTCAATGGAATGAAGATAATAGGTTTATAATATTAAGATTGCACCAAATAGAAAGACACATTTAGTTTTCAATTACAATCCAGGTTTTCCATTTACATAATTTTAGGGAAGTTACTAAATCTGTACCTGTATATGCTTCAGTTTCCTTTTTTGTAAAGTACAGACAGCAATTATAGTATCTTCCTCAAGAGGTTTATGAGAATTAAACTAGTCAACATTTGTAAATTGCTGTGTAACCTTGGGCAGGTCACACCACTGACTTCTTCTGGACTTTAGTTTCTTCATCTCTAATGTACTATTCAGGATAGTATTGGTTTTCAAAGAATTTGTTGTTGTTTTCAGCACCAATGCAATACTTCATTTTTTTCCAAATGAAGTCTTATGTATTACATAGTTCACCACATAAGCATGGTGGGATATGCAGAAGTTTGTCTACTTGGCCTACTCCTGGTTCCTATCTCCTGAGCCTAAACTCCTGGGTTATTTGGAGCACAGTTTGAACTCTAGATGACTTTAAGACTTCATGAAGGTCTAAAAATCTGTAATTCCTATTTTAAATCAGGTGAAAATTATTACACAGAAAAAAGTTATCATAGAAAGCACAGGACTGAATTTGATCATAGCCAGTCTATTATTCACAATGCTTCATTCTGGTATTCGAAAATTGCTTTGATCTAATCATTTGAAAATGAAAGGCCATGAAAAATTTTAAGCATCAGGTGATTTACTTTTGGTCGTTTGGTTGCATTTATCCTGAGTTACATAGACGTAGTTTCCAGTATGCCACTTTAATGGTGATGTGATCTTAAGCCAGGTATTTACACTACCGTGAACACCAGTGGTTTACTTGAAAAATCTGTGAAGCCATCCATTTATAGCTCCATGATATAGAATAAAGGAGATAATATTTGTAGAACATCTAGCATCATGCTTAATATATGGTGTTTGATAAACAGAGAAGAAAGACAATTCCTAATTCTTGATTTTGAGAGTTTTACATGCTTAAAAGAACATTCTATCAAAAGTTTATGTAACTAGAGATTAAGAGGTTAAGACTTTGTCTGAGTTGCTTAGAGTTATTGATTATAGAGTTGCCATTATTAAAGGATACTGTGTTCAAAAACCTGTGAAGTCAGAAAGGCTTTTGGAATAAGGGCAAAATAGAACTTGTAATTTAAAGAGCCTTTGTTTTGGCCATGAGAAATGCAATTCAAGTTCTAATCGACATAATTTATTCTGCTTGAAATCCAAGTTTTTAATAGATCAGTTGATTTATATTTCTCATGTTTTGCTAATTAATTGGTAGGTACTAATGTTTAATATTTTGTCTTTCAGCAAATTAAGAATTAATATAGATATTACTGTTGCCATGAAGTGTCAATGTAAGTACACCTTCAACTTGCTGAATCCACATGTAGGTTATGGTTCAAACAATTGCCAAGCAAAAATAAAAATCACTGGTTGTACTTTATTTTTCCTTTATAATATTTTAAAGTTTTACTGTGGTATTATTTAATAATGCAAATTGTTTTACTCCTCAGCTTATATTCTTCAAGTTTCTTTTCCATAAAGAGAAGAGATAAAACTTTCACATTAGTATAATTAAAAGAAAGTTGGAGGAAATGTTTGTGAATCAGCATTCTAGTTTATGTACATCCTTTCTGTCTTTTTTTGTTTGGAGTACTAGCTTTTATACCCATGTTTCACAAGCATATCCTTGTGTCACTGTTTCAGTTTACCACCTTTTATGTTTACTCTTGCGTTTAAAAATACAGATCCAGTTATTTTAAGTTAATGGTGATAGGTTACCCTTTTCTTTTTTCTTCACTGGACTCACTTGGTTATACTAGTAGAAGTGGGAAAATGCTAATATGCCAGATAGTGAATGTTTGAATCAATACTGTTTTCAAAAATAAGGATGCTTTTGCATGAAAAATATTTTATGAGTTACTGCTTAAAAATTACAGACCAAGAACTCAGAGAAAATTTTTACATTTTTAAAAGTATGAAATAATTTTACCCAATTAATTAGAGGTTATTTTCTGTGAGATTCTATCTCAGAACGACCTTGAATCTCTTTCTTTTCAATATGTTTTTCCTTATGTTAGTGGTTTTAAGAGATAAAAAAATACTTTATTTTTAAACTTGTAGTTAGTGGTAATTCTGAATATATGATTTCTGCCTTATTTTGGATGTTTAAATACTGTTAAATTTTAGCCTTTTCCGAATAAAATTTCCTATTTGTTGATTTGTAGCATTGCTTTACGATTTCTTTTAATCTCTAAAAATATTTCTTGGAATTAATATTTTGTTCAGCAGCCACTTAGTACTTGTGATTAGGTTCTTGCCGATATTTGCAAAGCTCTTCAATTCAGTGACGCTTATCCTTTTTAAATGAGATCTTGAATTATCTTTTTTTTTTTACTGGGTAAGAAGTAGAAAAAACATTACATTTTGGAATAATCTCCACCAAAGCTATATAAGGCTACTGTTTTAGCTTTTGGACAAATATATCGGAAGTGATTCTACATAGTTGGTGAGGTTGTTTTTTTTTTTTTGCTTGGTGAGTTTTCTGTTAGTTGGCTTAATTTGTTTATATTGAGGATGGTTTGCCTCCAAGCATAGAATGTAAAACTTCTAATTCTTTTTTGTATGCAGATGTTGGAGCAGATGTATTGGATTTAGCAGAAACAATGGTTGCATCTGCAGATGGTCTAGTTTATGAACCAGTAAGTTTGATTCACATGGTTTTTTGAAATACACGGGTTGAGGAATCGTACGCTTGAAGACAGATAGTTGCTTTTAGTTTTGTCTGAAATAGTTTTTAGTATAATTCTTTTATTTCAAAAGTAATCCATATTCTTTGTAATAAATTTAGGGGGAAAAACAGAAAAGTTATATTATATACCAAAATCTTGAGGTGACCATTACTAACATTTTGGATGTATTTTGGATGTGTCTAAAGTCTGTTTTATAACCTTTTTTAATATTTTTGTTATTACTTTCCAGTAGTTTCCTTTTCACTTTTCTTCTAGTTATTATAGTGATGAGTTTTTTTCTTTTTCTCTAGTAATTTGGAAACTTTTATGTCCTGTTTGTATTCTACTGTTACCAAATTTAAGTATTTAAAATATTTGAACTGTATTTCTCTTACAATCAAGAATAAGGCAGTATCTTTCTAAGAGGAGAAATGTCATGGGCATTACTACTTCCTTCCTCCTTTACGCCTCTATTTCCCTCAGCGTGTGAAATGCTGACATTTTCTTATTATCTTCAGAGCACAAGTTGAATATAACATCGTAGATTTATCAGAAAATATTGTCACATTTCAGTGGCAGATACAGTGATAACGAGTCATGATCAGAACTAGCCCTAAAGAAGCTTTCGAGAATAAGCATGAGGCCCTCAGCAGCTAAAAGTTGCTCTGTTGGCATGGTGGTACTTAAATTTACGCATGCATTCTTGAGTTCCTTTTCTTAATCATTGACAATTGTGAACTTTTCTTTTAGCAAATTTGCAAAGTGAAGAGTGAAGGTGAAGGAGGGGGAGTAGAAGTGACTGAATGTATGGGGTTAAAGGAAAGAAAATGAAGTCATTGGCCAGTTTTGATTATTGAATTAATTTTAGTTTACAGCTACAAACTTGATATGTGCCTTTTGACATATACATTTTAAATAGAAATTTCTACAGAAACAGTAACTTTGTTATTGCCACTCTGACTCTACTTTCTGACCCGTTTTCCCACTCAAAAAAGTTGATTATGAAGTCATTTTTTATGAGCTTAGTTACCTTACAGATTCATATATGACAGCATATTACACTATTGTCTGCTCATTTTGATCTAAGTGATTATTATTAGATATTTTAATATTTGTATTACATTTTATACTATCTTAAGAATACTTATTTAACTTTAACTTTGTTTTTTTTTTAATTTTCTGCCATTATTACCTTATTTTTGTTTATCATTTTGAAGAGGGACTGTTTTTCAACTTTTAGTTTAGATTCATGGAGTACATGTGAAGGTTTGTTACCTGAGTATATTGTATAATGCTGAGGTTTTCAGGTTATGATTGATCCCATCACCCAGGTGCTGGGCATAATTACCAGTAGTTTTTCAACCCTTTTCCTTCTCCCTCCCTCCCCTCTCTAATAGTCCCCACTTTCTATTGTTGCCATTTTTATGTCTATGAGTACCCAGCGTTTAGCTCCCACTTATAAATGAGAACATATGGTGTATGGTTTTCTGTCCTGCCATTTATTTGCTTAGGATTATTGCCTCCAGCTGCATTCATGTCGCTGCAAAGGATAAAAGTTTCTTCTTTTTTATGGCTGCATAGTATTCCCTGGTGCATGTATACCACATTTTGTTTATCCCATGTACCACTGATGAGTACCTAGGTTGATTCCATGTATTTGCTATTGTGAATGGTGCTGCAATAAAGATCAGAGTGTATGTGTCTTTTGCATACAATGATTTATTTTCCTTTGAGTATATACCCAGTAATGGGATTGCTGGGTTAAATAATACTCTACGTTCTTTGAGAACTCTCCAAATTGCTTTCCACAGTGGCTGAACTAATTTCCATTTTTACCAGCAGTATATAAGTGTTCCCTTTTCTCCATAGCCTCTCTGACATTTTTTTTTTTTTTGACTTTTTAGTAATAGCCATTTTGACTGGTGTGAGATGGCCTCTCGTGGTTTTGATTTGCATTTCTCTTATGATTACTGATATGGAGCATTTCTTCATGTTTTTTGACCACTTGTATATCTTTTGAGAAGTGTGTGTTCATGTCCTTTGCTGACTTTTTAATGGGGTTGTTTTTTACATGTTCAATTATTTAAATTCCTTATAGATTCTGGATATTAGACCTTTATCAGAGGCATAGTTTGTGAATATTTTCTCACATTCTGTAGGTTGTCTGTTTACTCTGTTGGTAGTTTTTGTTTTTGTTTTCTGTGCAGAAGCTCTTTAGTTTAATTAGCTCCCACTTTTCAATTTTTGTTTTTGTTGCAATTGCTTTTGGGGACATAGTCATAAATTCTTTCCCAAGGGTGATGCCCACAATGGTGTTTTCTAGGTTTTCTTCTAGGATTCTTATAGTTTAAGGTCATTTAAATCTTTACCCATCTTGAGTTAATTTTTGTATATGGTGAAAGATCTGGGCCCAGTTTCATTCTTCTGCATATGGCTAGCCAGCTCTCCCAGCACCATTTATTGAATAGAGAGTCCTTTCTCCATTGCTTATTTTTGTTGATTTTGTCAAAGATCAAATGGCTGCAGGTGTGCAGCTTGATTTCTGGATTCTCCATTCTGTTGAGGGGGGACTTTTTGAGATTTATTTTACGGCAAGAATGTGTAGGTATGTTTTATGGATTCTAGCATGACTGCCTGTATCTTCTGCTATTATCTTTTATTACCCATTTTCTCTGTTGCTCTGAACTGGGAAAATCCCTTTCACATGGGTTTTTCTATCCTATGAAATAAACCTATTTTGTGCTCTTTCTCAATTTGGTTTCATTTGTATGTTGTCTTGTATAAATTCATGAAAGTTTACAGCATATGAATATTAATTTAAAATGATTTAAGATGATAATAAAGGTTGCATCCTCATTTTTATGTTTCTTTTGGATGCTGAGAATTATTGTTTATGTATTATAATCTTGAATGTATCCTCTAAAAGTCACTTACACTGTTTCTCTAGCATTCTGTCCATATTCTAACTGTTGTGGTCATTCTCTTTTTTTTTTTTCACATTTATGAGATGCCTGATTCTATCTTTTTTTTTTCCCCCTACATCTCTTATCTTTCTAGCTGGATTTTAAGCTCTTGAGAATCATTAATTTCATTCTTTCATCTTTGTAGTTCTCAAAATGTATTGCAAAATGCTTTGCAGGTTTTAGGCAATAGTGATATGTTAGAATTAAGCAGTTGGGACAGTATTGTTGACTGTTTTCATTGTAAACAGTTTCTGCCATCTCTTCCAGTAGTTTATGGAGCAGGAAAATTTTATTTAAATTGTTATAATTAAAAATTGTATCTTAATGAGAAAGTTAAGAACTTCAAAATATTTAATTGTATACTTTTCATCAGTAATATTTAAAGTGTTTAACAATGCTTTTAGGAAACTATTCATTCCTTTGTGCTAATTTATATAAAAGTGTTTAAGAATTATTTTTAATATAAAATTATTACAAATATCATTTTAACTTAAAAATTTTTCACTCATTATTTTAATATGCACTCTGAATATTAAAAACCTAGCCCTGATAACTTCACTAGTTTATAAGCCATGATCATACAATATGCTATGATAGTTACTATTCTGCTATTTCTATTGCATTTAGTTACTATTTAAAGACAAGAAGAATTTTTAAAAGGTGGGAAAGTAAGAAATCTGACAGAGCTGAATTTGTGTATTGGTTGTTACTTACTATCTGTGATTTTGGAAAGTTTGTAACTTTTTGAGCTCCTGCTTCCTCATGTGCAAAAAGGGAAGAGGAGTAACAAATTCACGAGGTGGTTAGGAAGGTTAAGTGAGATAATGAATTAGCACAGGGCCTACAAAGTAGTTTCTTTATACCTTTGTGCTAAGTAAACATTGTACAAAGAAGGTTATGGAATTCAAAGGAAAAATCATATAGTCGCCACTGTCAATCATTTTGCTTATTCATTAGCTGGAGAGTAACTGCCAACAGCCTTATTGGTTTGCTGTGTTGTGTTTTTAGATGTTAGCATTTTCCTTATGTGCTATAATGTGAAAAAGGTTTGGTAGCATGCTTTAGGCAAATTCATCAGGAGGTGTAATCAAAGGAAACATCAGAAAGATTGGGACAATTTAACTTGAAGCATATGGTTATATAAAACTTAGACATGAGGCTTTCACAGTTACGGGAGAGGCAGGTTCCAGATTGATGTAATTAAATTAAAAAATCACAGAAGTAGAGCTGTGAACTAGGACTAGTAAAGTGGATTTTTTTTTTTTTTTTGAAACGGAGTTTGACTTTGTGTCCCAGACTGAGTGCATTGGCAAGATCTCTGCTCACTGCAACCTCCACCTCCCGGGTTCAAGCAATTCTCGTGCTTCAACCTCTTGAGTAGCTGGGATTACAGGTGCCTACCACCAGCTGATTTTTTGTATTTTAGTACAGACAGGGTTTTTTTGTATTTTAGTAGAGGCAGGGTTTCACCATGTTGCCCAGGCTGGTCTTGAACTCCTGAGCTCAGGCAATCCGCCTGTCTTGGCCTCCCAAAGTGTTAGAATTACAGGCTTGAGCCACCATGCCCGGCCGAAAAGTGGATTATTGTTGCAAAATTAAATTGTGGATATAGCTACTATGAGAAGTTTGCATATTTTTCTCTGACTCTACAAGTAGCCAAGTCTAACTTTGATCATGCCTAGATGAAATTTCTTAAGTAGTTCTTTGTTGATCAATGCATTTGGGAATTACTGTGCTATTTTTAAACTCATTTCAAAAATTGTTGATTTTATTATTGTATTTTACCAGCAAGAATTTGGGCTTTGGATGCTTGAATATAACTCTGTATTTTTCTACCCCAATACTTGTGTATTTCATGCTAGCATCATTTAAATGATTTTAAGCCCTAGGATACCATTTTGTACATATGATAAATTGTCAACTTGCATATATTCCTGTAAATGTCGATAACTGTAACAGGAAAATATTTGTGATTCGTAAAATTTCTTTATGCTATTTTTCAGTAAAGATAGCACATTAAAATTTTAATTTGACTTATAGAAGTTGAATGTAAACCATGAATACTTGTTTTTAACAACACTTAAGTTTATGTTTCCTGCTCAAAGAAAAAATTTTAAATTCTGATGTAAAAGCCAAGAGAATTTGACAATGCTAGTGATTATGTTTTCTTTCATTTCAGACAGTATTTGATCTTTCACCACAGCAGAAAGAGTGGCAGAGGTAATAAGAGAACAAAGTATTGTGGTCCATAGAAATCTAAGTCATATTTTGTCTATTGTAAACTATTTATAGATTAACACATTTCTCTAGGGATTTCTTTGGATGAATTCTTAGCAGAATTTGGTATATAATATAATCCTTACAATTTCAAAAACCATCAGATCTTAAGAAAGTCATGCATAATCTTTTCTCTGGTAAACTTTGATTCATAAGTTTTAGTTTTTATTTAAAATGGTATCAACTATTTACATTTTTTGATTACAAAAGTAATATATGATCATTTTAAAAATTCAGTTTGAATAGAAATGATATAAAGCAAGATTGTCCAGACTGCGGTCCCACAGGAAGGCTTTGAATGTAGCTTAACACAAATTTGTAAACTTTTTTTTTTTTTGAGACAGAGTCTCACTCTGTTGCCCAGGCTGGAGTACAGTGGCGCAATCTTGGCTCACTGCAACCCCCACCTCACAGGTTGAAGCGATTCTCCTGCCTCAGCCTCCTGAGTAGCTGGCGCACACTACAGGCACACACCACCATGCCCAGCTAATTTTTTGTATTTTTAGTAGAGATAGGGTTTCACCATGTTGACTAGGCTGGTCTTGAACTCCTGAACTGAAGTGATCCACCCACGTTGGCCTCCCAGAGGGCTGGGATTACAGGCATGAGCCACTGTGCCCGGCCACAAATTTGTAAATTTCTGAAAAAGTTGTGAGATTTTTTTGTGATTTTTTTTTTTTTTAACTGATCAGCTATAGTTAGTGTGTTTTATGCATGGCCCAAGATAATTCTTCTTACAATGTGGCCCAGGGAAGCCAAAAGATTGGGCACCCAGATACAAAGTAAATGTAAAAGCCCCCTTCTCTTTCTGTAAACTAATGCCACTGACTAGCAGTAATAACCAGTAAGTTTCTTGGGTAGCCTTCTAGACAGACATTTTCTGTGTATGTATATAATATGTGTATTATATATATTTCTGTGTATATATATACAAAATTATGATAATTCTTACATATAATCTATATAATATATAGTACATAATTTTATATATAGTTCTTATATATCATATATAATATGAGTATATTATATATTTTATAATATATAAAAGTTTATATGTTCATTATATATTTTATAATATATCATATTTATATATTTTTATAATGTGTTATATTTAAAAACATATAATTATTTCTATACAGAAATATATATACAGAAATAAGTTGCTTTTTTCCACCTAACATGATATTTTGGATTCATTTCTATATATATAATGGTCTATTTTATGGATAGATTGTAGTTTATTTAATTGGATCCTTACTGATGCGTATTTAGATTGCTTTCAGAATTCTAATATTAAAAACAATACTCAATGAACATTCTTGAACCTAATTCTGTACATGTTTGTGTGTGTGTGTATTTCTAGAAATAGAATTTCTTTCTCTGAGGATATTTAACATTTTGATAGTGCCTATATCCTCCCAAATTATTATTTCACTTATACTCCAAAAGGCTATATTAGAGTACTTGTTTCTGTACAACCTCACCAACAACAGGAATGCCTAGAATTTTTTTAAATGTATGCCAGTTTGATGGGTGAAAATTGGTACTATGCTTTTATTAATTAACATTTCTTTATGAATCAATTGACTGTGAGGTTTTTTTCCTTATTTGTATTTTTTTGTGAAAATGTTTGCCTATGTGCCTATTTTGCTTGGTTAGTTTTCTTAGAAGAATTATTTTTAAATTAAAGAAAATAGTACTTTGTTATAAGTGCTTCCGTCTCCCACCCCCATATATTGCTTTTTATTTTCTAGGTTATGTCTTGCACTTATAAAGGCTTTATATAGTTTAAGATTATTCCAAAAAATTTTTCTTTACCCTTTTTTTTTTTTCCTAGTCCCTAAGTATATTCCAAGGGTCTTTCTCTTTTAATTTCCAGTTTCACCACTTGAATGTGGGTGAACAAAAGCACTGAATATTAGCTGTCTCTGGGCTCTTAGAATTTTTAGTAGAAAGCCATCCACAGATGAAATACTTTACTTTGATCCAGAAACATTAAAGTGAGATTTCTCCTTTCATTTAGAATTTTTTTCAATGCTCGAAACTAGTAATAAGTGGGAGAAGAGATTGTATTTTTACTATTAAGATGATATAAATTTGCCATCATAGTAGTTTTCTGCATACTTTCATGTGTGGAATATAGGCTGGGATATTTATTGGCACAGTGAAGGCAGAAATTTTTTTCATAAACACACATAATATATACATACATATACACGTATGTATAGTTTGTTGTCATCAAACCCCTTGATCACTGCCATGCTTCAAAAGTTGATATCTCGAATTACAAGACACAAAAAAAGTGAAGATTTCCATTTCTGCTGGCATTGAATCCAAAGATTCAATGTCAAAGATTCAATGTCTTTAAATGTCTGAATCTGAAGATGGGATCTGGCTTCTTGAAGCATCCTAGATTATCACGTTCTGATTCTAAACATTATTGAATAGCTCTTGAATGGCCTAGAGATACCCAAGGTAGATATCTTCCTAACTAATGTGCATACCAAAATGTTCTTTACTTCTAGAATTTTCTAAGAGATTTAAATTATCTCTCAGTTGGTGTCCTATAATACTTTCCTAAAATATTTAGGATCACAATTAATCTCTCTTTAACTGTAAATTTCAAACCCTGGACAGAACCTTTCTGGTTTCTACTTTTTATGTCGAGATTTCAGATTCATTTTATTTCAAACTATACAGTATAAATATGAGTTGTTATTTTACGTAGGCCTGTTATACTAATTTTCTAGATAGATGATGCATAAGTTTTTAATCTTCTGCTTGCACATCTAGAAAGTACTTATTTTATCATTATGGTGGGATGGTAAAGTATTATGAGATTCACATTTGCTTTCTTTTTGTGAGTACCTATGTTTATAACTTTTTTCCAAGTTACATGTATGTATTTTTCTTTTAGAGTAGTTAGGCTCACAGCAAAATTGAGCAGAAAGTAGTGTTCCTATATACCCGTCCCGCTACAGGTTCCCCCATTATCAACAACTTGCATCAGATTGGATATAGTTGTTATAATCAGTGAACCTATGTTGACACATCATCATCACCATAGTTTACATTAGAGTTCGTTCTTGGTGTTGAACGTACATTCTGTGAGTTCTGACAAATGTATAATGACATGTATCTACCATACTGCCATACAGAATGATTTCACTGCTGTAAAAATTATCTGTGCTCTGCCTATTTATTCTTCCCTTCCCACTGTGTATAACATTTGTACTTACCAAGTTTGAACTTTACTACAGATGATTTGGAATATTAGTTATTTGAAGAAATAGAATTAAAAGAGATAAAATAGGACTACATCTAATGACACAAAGTTATTGCTGAAAATTGTAGGAGTTAACATGGCTCAATGGTAGAAGTATTGTAGAGAGAAAAATTTTTGTAATGAAAATCAGTTACTTGTGGTATGAGTTTATACTGAGTAATGTACCACTTCAAGTCCATCAAGTCCATTGTGTAGCCCCTTATTTGTCCTACTCTTTGTATCTACAATATTTCATTCAGTGTCTGACAAAGATAAGAATTTTGTTAATTGTGCATGTATGCATGAAAGATGAATTGAGATACTTAAGTGAGTAGAAGCCCTACTTTGGTGGTCCTGACGGCACATCCATTACTGATGGAATCAAACAAGCTTATGGAGCTCAGCTATTAGACCTCTTAGCCACCCTGCCTCACTTGCTTTCAAGGAAATGACCAAAGAAAACTTGGTATGTTATTTTAGAATATGAAATCCTGTAATAATAAATGTATGATTTAACTAAGTCAGCTAAACATTGTCATTTTTGAATAAGTGTCAGCTCTCTTTGTGTACCTTTCTGTAGTTCTAAATTATTGCTTCTTATTTAGGATGCTGCAGCTGATTCAGAGTAGGCTACAAGAAGAGCATTCACTTCAAGATGTGATATTTAAAAGTGCTTTTAAAAGTGCATCAACAGCTCTTCCACCAAGGTGAGATCTGTATTTTAAATGTGCAACTGTTTATTATGAATTTACTTTGACATAGTTAAAACTAAAGTGTTGGTTTAGTTTTCTGAATCTTATTTTTCTTAGGAAGGGAAAATAGAATCATTCTGTACTATAAAGATGCCTTTTGCTCTTAAATTTATAGCCTGTGATTTTGATCAGAATTATCACAAATATTTATTTGCATTTAATTTTCTTTTTTATGCGTGGTATACCCCCACATAAAATTATATTGAGTTTTAAGAAAAATTAGTTTCATTTACTATTTTGAGGATATATAAGCTTTGGTTAGAAATTTTGTTTTATTTCCCGTTTTTGTATTTTAATTAAAGATTAGAGGCTGGGCGCAGTGGCTCACGTCTGTAATCCCAGCACTTTTGGAGGCCAAGGTGGGCGGATCATTTGAGGTCAGGAGTTCGAGACCAGCCTGACCAACATGGTGAAACTCCGTCCCTACTAAAAATACAAAAAAATTAGCTGGGTGTGGTGGGTGCATGTATGCAGTCCCAGCTACTTGGGAGGCTGAGGCAGGAGAATAGCTTGAACCCAGGAGGCGGAGGTTACAGTGAGCCAAGATTGCACCACTACACTCCAGCCTGGGTAGCAGAGCAAGACTGTGTCTCAAAAGAAAAAAAAAAGATTCGTGGATATTTGGAAATGCTATAATCATAAACATAATAAAAATATACAAGATTTTACATTTGCTTAGGAAGAAAATGTCACTGTCTCTTTGAATTTAGGTGGCATGCCTTTCCTTTACCTCAATCATGTTTCTGCCCTCCCTCCCTCTCCCTGCTACAGTACCAGAAATAAATGAAAAAAATATGTCTTTTTGGACTAATGATTTTGTTTTAGTCTTCTGTCACTGGACTTAGTCCTCTGGTTAGGGTTGAAGAACCATGGAATTTCAAATTTATGTAAATGTAATAGATATTAAATACTTTTTTCCCATTTTATAGATGTATAATTTTTATAAATGTCTAGACTTCAGGAAACTATTCCATTTTTAACATTTAGAATATTACCTAAAAAATGATCTTTAGGGATTTTTTTTCTATACACATTTTTCTCATCATAAAATGGTAACTATATTGAATGTGCTTTAAATAATATATCTTATTTTAACAGAGAAGATGATTCATCACAGTCTCCAGATGCATGCAGAATTCATGGCCATCTATATGTCAATAAAGTAGCAGGGAATTTTCACATAACAGTGGGCAAGTATGTTCTTTTCACTTACTGAAAATACTTTAGACAAAGTTGGAGCTTGGTTAAAAGTAAATTCTGGCCGGTGGCTCACGCCTGTAATCCCAGCACTTTGGGAGGCTGAGGCGGGTGGATCACCTGAGGTCAGGAGTTCAAGAACTGCCTTCCCAACATGCCAAAACCTCATCTCTACTAAAAATACAAAAAATTAGCTGGATGTGGTGGCAGGCACCTGTAATCCCAGATACTTGAGAGGCTGAGGCAGGAGAATCACTTGAACCCAGGAGGCGGAGGTTGTAGTGAGCCGAGATCGCGCCACTGCACTGCAGCCTGGGCGACGAGCAAAACTCTGTATCCAAAAAAAAAAAAAAGTAAATACTTTGCTAATCAAATAAATACAGCTAACTACTAAAGGCTTGCTTAAAATATTGTGTACATGTATTTTTAATGTCTTGAGATTGTTGTCTGGGGCTTCAGTCTCAGGATAGAGAAGACTACTAACTTTAAAAACTACTTCAAAACAAAAGTAAAACAGTCATCTCATGTTTTGTATATTAAAGTAACTGAACTGTAGGTAAATATCAATTACAACCTTCTACTTGCCAGGTTTTAGTGGCCAGAGAGCTCTTACCTAGACATTTCATTAATTTGTTCATTTTTTTTGGTATGGTATTAGGTTTTTGTCTTAACGTTTTGGTGGTCCTCATCAAAATGTAATTCCTGACTAATCCTAGATAAGTGTTTTGATAAAGTTAGAAATTAGCAGTGTCTAGAATAAAGTTAAATTAGGTAAAAGTTAAGGAAAAATATGAGCAGCACTCAGCACAGAAATTGTCATAAACACTTGTGAAATTTTTGAATGAATAAATAGATCCATCCATCTTTCCCTCCCTTCTTTTCCATATAGAGTGCTGAACTGAACAATTCTTTATTGTACAAGACATTTTTTGAGTACTTGCTATGTGCAAAGTACTGTGCTAGAAACTAAGGATAAACAGTGAAGAAAAAAATAAAGGGTTTTTGCCCTTTTTAATTTATTTTATTCCAAACTACACAGTATAAATATGACTTGTTATTTTAAATAGGCCTGACATTCTGTAAGAAAATCCACACTTAAGCAGTGAATACATTAATAATTATTTAATTATAGTTGTATTGAGCCTGTAAAGGAGAAGTATGGCTGATAAGAGACTATTTAACAAGGTATTAAACTTACACTGCAAGTCAGTGGAGACTTTATTGAGGAAGACCTTTGAACACTAGGAGAAGAGGAGGAATTTAATATATAAAGGAGGGAAGGGCATACAGCAGGAAAGAGCATGGCTGGAAGTTTATAAAATACATATAGAGATAACATTAGATTTCTATGAAAAAGTATTTCAGTATTTACAATACTCAGATCAAACATTTGTTTTTTTCTTCGTTATCTCTTGAAATTTATGTTTTGTTGTTTTGTTACCATTACCCGTCTCCAACCCAACCTGTTGCTGGGAACCTTGGAATGTCTTGAAATCTTAGCTTAAAGAAATTTAGCAGATTTTATTGCACCTTTGGATACAAACAATATTCTAGTCCACAACCAACTCAAAGAGGGAAATTTTGACAAATATTATAATCAGACTCTATATTATGTCCCTTTTTAAAATTTGTTTTTGGTCTTTTCACAATTTCACTTTCCTTCCCAGGTGGTAACTCACACTATCAGAGAGGCCAAATAGAAAAGCATTTGGTTCATATCTTGTCATCTCAAGGATATCCTGTAAACCCACTCCTAATTTTTAGTGTTACATTTGTCAAGTTCAATAT
Organism: Pan paniscus; assembly: GCF_029289425.2. Classification (NCBI taxonomy): domain Eukaryota; kingdom Metazoa; phylum Chordata; class Mammalia; order Primates; family Hominidae; genus Pan; species Pan paniscus. Next base: position 67,457,984 of record NC_073259.2, read on the forward strand.
TGATCTTTTTGAAGGTCTCATATTACCTCTCAGACACAATGTCAGTCTCAACTGTAATTTAAAAGAGTAATAAAAGGAACATAATTTGTAACACAATATGTATTTCAATATGCTTGAGCGTGAATACACTAGAAGACATAATGAAGTAGGCAGATGCTTGCCACTTATATGTAGAATTTTTAAGTGTATAATTGCTACAAATGCAGACTGAAACAGATGTATTGGCTACTCAGATATCATGAGTGACATTTCCGTTGATGAGATGATATTCAGAAATAGGAATACCTCTTTGTAATATTAAACAAAACAGAATATAAGCTTCCCTTAGTTTTCTGGGAAATTTAGTGTATATTAAAACTACAACTTTATATAGCTAATTGGGGTTCAGTTCTAGACTCAGATTATTATAATAGGCTTTTCATGTACATGAGTATCTCTTAGAGCATTTGAAAGTCAGGCAAAACCTGGAATGATTCTTTTTTGTGTGAGACTGTCAATTTCATTGCAGGATGCCTTTTTTCTGTGGCTGTTGTCCAGTAAATCCCAATAGCAACCCCTTCCCAATAATTCTGACAACTCAAAATGCCTCTCTTCACCCCCCACCAATTTTCAGAACAACTTTTCCTCCACTGAAAGTCATTCAGGCTAGATTCTTGTCTGATAGGGTAGAAAATATCCCAGAAAAGAAACAGGTAAATTCTGAATATCCATCCTCCCTATGCAGAGTTTTAACAAGTGTCAGATAACTACAGTCATCTGTACTAGGGTGATTTAATTTGATTTTTAAATTTAATTTTTTGAAGAAGATGCTCACTTATGCTGTTACTTCATAAAATGAATACACCTGTTAACAAAAAAAAAAAAAAGAAGAAGGAAATATTATTTAAAACAGCTCTCTATTCCTCTCAGAGTAAAATCCTAGGTGGTGAGAGAGATCATTGAAGTAAAATGTATAGGTTGAGCATCCCTTATCTGAAAATCTGAAATTCAAAATGCTCCAAATTTGGAGCATTCAAAATACTCCAAATTTGAGCATTGTCAACACGATGCTCAAAGGAAATGCTTAAGAGTGTTTCAGATTTCAGGTTAGGGAGGCCTCCCTGGCAAATAAAATGTACATATTCTAAAATCTAAAATTTGAAACTTCTGATCCCAAGCATTTTGGATAAGGGATATTCAGCGTGTAGTATTGTAATTTGGTTATTCAGAAAAACTTTGTTGTTTGTTTGAAAATAATAGTAGGAACACTGTTAGACTGACAATATGATTGGAGCTAGGAATAATTTATGACAGTAGACTTTCTTTTTAGTAGTAAGCTTGAGGTAATACACTTGACTGTGAACACAGAAGAATTTACGAGACCAAACTACCAATCATTCCAGTGCATCAGGAAATGCTTTATTGAGCAAGGTTTTAGTATACTTTATGTTGAATGTCAGTTAATACATTTCCCTAATCATTGTATTGCCTTTTTTAAAGTGCCTGGTGTTTTGCTAGGTAACACATAGAACAAATTAAACAATGTTTAGACCTACTAGGGCATATTCTGAAACTTGACAATGGTGACAGACAGTTAATTGGTTATAAAGAAAGAAGGCTCCTTTATGGAGAGTTTCTGTTTTCAGTTTTTTAGTTAATTGCTAGAATTAGTAACTGGGTAAGGCAGGATTGTGATAAAGGAGATCTTCAAGGTGATTTTTTAATTTTTTTTAACCAGGAACAGGGAAGGATAGTACTTATTTGTAGAAGTGTAAAGGTGCTAAAAGAACAGGTTAAATTTGAAAGATAACAGTGTATAACAGAACAAAGGTTTACTTCAGTGGTAGGCAAACTACAGTTTATATACCAAATCCAGCCTACTACCTGTTTTTGTATGGTTCATGAGCTAAGAAGGGCTTTTAAATTTTGTTTATTTATTTGTTTGTTTATTTTTTTGAGACAGAGTCTCGCTCTGTTGCTCATGCTGGAGTACAGTGACGTGATCTAGGCTCACTGCAATCTCTGCCTCCCAGGTTCAAGTGATTCTCCTGCCTCAGCCTCCTGAGTAGCTGGGATTACAGGTAGCCCACCACCACGCCCGGCTAATTTTTGTATTTTTAGTAGAGACAGGGTTTCACCATGTTGGCCAGGCTGGTCTCGAACTCCTGACCTCAGGTGATCCACTCACCTTGGCCTCCCAAAGTGCTAGGATTACAGGTGTGAGCCACCTTGCCCAGCCATGGTTTTTACATTTTTAAATATTTGAAAATAAATCAGAAGGGGAGTAATATAATACATGAGAAATATATGAAATTTAAATTCGTGTCCAAAAATAAAGTTTTATTGGCATATAGCCATGCTCATTTGTTTATATATGGCTGCTTTTGTATTACAGTACCACAGTTGAGTAATTCTGGCAGAGACCGTATATGACTCTCTCATTACTTTGTACTTTGGTGTACTATGAATTGTAGTGATGCAGTTATAATTTGACAGCATTAAAAGTGCTGTGTGTATTCCTGTCCTGCAACATTTTATTTATTTATTGTATTACTATGTTAAAAAAAAGAAATATGGACTTCAAATGTTGCATTTTTAAAGCACAGTGTACCATGGATTATTTGATCAAATTTGGCTGCAGAACATCCTGCGTATTAAGCAATGACACTATTTAATTGTGCTAAAAAGAATACAGTATCTGTTGATGGTGCCAGATTGAGCATTCATCACAATATTACCAACCTATAAAAAAGCAATGATCAGAAAAATTAGAAAATTAAAAATGGAATATCCAAACACTGTAGAATTTTATCATAAAACGTGAAAATGAAGCTGTAATCTTTAAGTGCCTCATTGTTTAGCAAGTAAGGAAAGCCATCCAAGTATTGATAAGTCTGTGAAGCAATGTTTGACTGCCAAAGCTAAAGAAATGACTCCAGAAAAAATAAATTTGCTTTAGACAATCAGATGACTAGCCTTCTTCAAGAAGAGTGTTCCGGTAGATGAGGACATTGAGAGCAGTATCTAATAGGCAGTTAAAAAACAAGCCAGGAGATTTTGAGTAGTTCCTAAACTCTTTTTTTTTTTTTTTTTTGAGATGGAGTCTCGCTCTGTCGCCCCGGCTGGAGTGCAGTGGCGCGATCTCGGCTCACTGCAAGCTCCGCCTCCCGGGTTCACGCCATTCTCCTGCCTCAGCCTCCCGAGTAGCTGGGACTACAGGCGCCCGCTACCACGCCCGGCTAATTTTTTGTATTTTTAGTAGAGACGGGGTTTCACCGTGTTAGCCAGGATGGTCTCGATCTCCTGACCTCGTGATCCGCCCGCCTTGGCCTCCCAAAGTGCTGGGATTACAGGCGTGAGCCACCGTGCCCGGCCCCTAAACTCTTGATGAGTGCACAGATGTTACTAGAACTGCTTATTGTTTATTCGAGGAATCAATGCTGAATTTGAAGTGATTGCAGAATTAGTATCTATGAATCGCCTGCTTTCAACAAAAACTATAGGCAAGAATATTTTTATAGAAGTTGAGAGAACACAAATTCAGTACATCCTAAAGTGGAATCTGGTATATGTTACAAATGTATTATAACTGATGGTGGTGTGTGGAGCAGAAAAAGGCTTACTTGAATGCATTTCAAACCTTGTGAAAATGTAGTGTTTAATGCCTATTGTTATGCATTGTATCATCAGTAGTACTTTGCAGAAAATATTTGAATTGATTTTGTATTTTAAACTGGTGTGTCAGTGGTAAACTTCATTTGCTCTCCTGAACCTAAATATTGACATTTCCATGGTTTTTTTTTTGTCAGATATAAAAACTGAATATTCCATCTTGCTCTACTACATAGCAGTTTGATGGCTTAGCAGTATATTTTTTGAGCTCAGTGCCAAGATTGAATTTTTTCTGAGTGAGAGAACTTCCATCAGTTACAATTATTGAGCAATGAATATTTTTGGAAATTAAGTTTCATGCAGACTTAATAATGTTTAATGAATTTAGCCTAAAAGTATAAGGCAAAACCAATGTTTATGAAATTTATATTGTAGTAAAGTTGTTTCAATGACTAGTGATTTTGAGTGGTTTCTTTTAATTTTCATGCCTTGATAGCATTTGCTGTCAAAAGTTAAAGCAAGGATCTGGACTCATTCTCATACTTGAATATATTTTCTGACCTTTCAAACTATAGTTCCAGAACTTCAGACATTGATGCAAATACAAAGGAAATTTCCATGTTTCAAATTCATTTCACTGCGCAATTGAAATTTTGCTTTAATTTAGATTGGAAGTTATTAATCTGCAATATAATAACATGTTTATAAGTAAATAAGTATTAGGAGAATAATCTACTGGAATTCTATAAATGTCTTTCAAGCAATGAATATGCTCAACACATACTCGTGGATTAATATTTTCAAAGATGAAATATTTAAAATTTCATTACAGATCATCATCATCAGATAAAGATTAATGGTCAGTTTTGAAAATAGGGAACATTCCAAACCCCAATTAAACAAAGTGTAATCTCCCTGCAAAACAGTTGTATTACAAAAAAAAGGACTCATTACTATTATATCAATGAAAAGTTTGTGAAAATTTGCTTTTTCTCATTATGTAACTACATAATATACTTGATTTTGCATCATGGTCCACAAAGCCTAAAGTATTTACTATCTGGCTCTTTGCCAAAAATGTTTGCCAACCTCCAGCAGTTTATTGCATTGCTGAGATGAGTAGACTTGTCTGCTCAGTCAATAGGCCAAATGCATTCTTATGTTATTTTGTACTAAGAAAAATTATATAACTTAGGGAAGATCCAGTTTCTGATTTTAATTAATTATACATATAAATGGTACTACTTTAATAATTGTTTTTTCTCCTTTCAGGGCAATTCCACATCCTCGTGGTCATGCACATTTGGCAGCACTTGTCAACCATGAATGTAAGCAGATTCTGACTTTTTTTCAGTAAAGATGTACTTGAAAAAATATTATTTTTAAAAGTACAGATATAGTGTAGTTGAAAGTGAGCTGTTTTGAAAACATATTCATCCAAAGGAAAAAATAAATTTTTAAATTGATTTACTTTAATCTGCATTTGTATTTGGTCATGGCTCAGAGTTGCTGAGGTTAGGGAGGAAAGCCTAGTGTACTTTCTATAACTTTGTACACATTTCTGCTAATTTTTAGGGATAAAGAAAATAATATATTTGCAGTTTATTTCAATTTGCAAATTGAAATATGGATGTATAGACATGTATAAAGTATTCAGGTTAGTTTGGTATCATGATTGTCTTAAGACTTAAGTTCTTAAAGTCTGCTTTAGAGGACAAAACAAGTAATGGATTCCACAGAAAATTAGTTTGGTCACATTTAGCAATAGTGTATTAAAAATATATCTGATCAGTTTTATTATATGGCCACATGGACATCATTCCAATTCTAACAATACCGTCCTGTTAACTATATGATGATTTGGAAAAGGAAAGATGTATATTTTTGGCTTTCATTATATATTAATATTTTCTAGATGTTAAATTGTATATAATTATTAAATTTGAGATATAGCATTTTGTCAGAATTTATTTTATACATTTAATTCGCATATATTTACATTTATTTTTCTCAAAGTAATGTGGCTTAAAATACTGTATTATTATCCTTGAAGATTTTAAACATTTTCATTTGAGAATAGATAAGGATGTAAACCAGTCTGTACCAAGTAATTTTGAATAATATAATTTCTCTGCTAAGTTGTTTTTATTTTTTGCCTTTTAGCTTACAATTTTTCTCATAGAATAGATCATTTGTCTTTTGGAGAGCTTGTTCCAGCAATTATTAATCCCTTAGATGGAACTGAAAAAATTGCTATAGATCGTAAGTATTTAATAATTACTGTTGGATTTTACATGTAGAAAATTTTGCTTATAACCTGAATATTAATACATTTTTAATGTCTTCCTAACTACTGTGTAAAGATAATCTTTAAGTGGTTGGTGAGTGAGATGTATGTGAAGAGAATTTGTCTTAGTAGTGGATGAAATTTGAATATTCAAAAATGAGCCATAGAACAGAATAAAGAAATTCAAGTTAAAAGATGAGGGAGTTAAAAGGCAGAAGGAGTTCAGTTTAAACAGTAGAAATAGATGAAAGGTTAATACATTAACAGGGCATAACTGCACTTTTTTGTATTCACCAAAGAATGAGAACGAAAAAAAGGTTCAACATTATGAGAAGAATTTTCTTCTTTGTATAATATAGGTTCAAAGTTTTAAAATGCATATATGTCATTTCAGAAACCTCTCTGGAGAATTTTACAAACACCAGAAACCTAGTTATTCTGGAATGGTTTGGTTATTAACATAGAAGGAGTACATTATAGCACAGATAACCTGTTTAAAATGTTCTATTCAACCTTCTGCTCCATTTAAAGTATCAAGTCTACCCAAATATGGAAAGATCATTTTCTTAGTTTTTTAGAAAGTAGTCTGTTCTCATGTTTTCTGCAGGTTTTTGATTGCCTCTTTCTAAAATAGTCATATTATATACCATGTTCCAGCTATTGGACATTTTAAGGACTTCTGAAGCTTGTTCGGCTGGTAGGAATTCTATCCTTTGTAAAACTGTAATGAAGGATTTAGTTTTTTATTAATTTAAGTAGATTTATTAATATCCTATTCAGATTTATTCATATTCTTTACTTTTTAGCAGTGTTATAATCATATATTAAAGATGTTTAGAATTTAGAATACTGATTTACATTCATGAATATTTTATGTTCATGTGGGAATGTTTCACTTCAGGAAACCTGAGTGTACTAAATTTAGAAATGTGTGGATGGAAACATTTTGAGATTTATAAGCTTTAGTCAGTATAATCTAATCTGTAATCTAAGCATATGTTAATTCTCCTCTGAAATGCATTGCATGTTACCTGAGAGATGCTCATTTGGAAACATACTGGTTGATGCTTTGTTTCAAGATGCTAAAATGAACTACAAATTTTTGCACAGAAGCTCTTCTAAATATAAACAAGTCAATTTTCAAAAAGCTGTTTTTAAGTGTACTTCTTTATAAATTCAGAGAAACTAAGAGGTATTTAGAGTCATATTCTGAAATGCTGTTAGGTGAGTATCATCAGGTTATTCAAAGCTTTAAAGCAGTTTGTATACTTTTCTCCTTTGTAATGTATGTTTTATTCAGCCTCTTTTTCCAAAAAGAAAAAAATCAACATTACATATCTGCTGTGTCAGGTAGCTATCCCTTTCCTGATGTTCTCCAGAAGTATTGCAGGAGTTACTTAACAATTAACATCTTTAATGCAGTACAGATTTGGATAAACAAGATAGACATAGTCCCTGCCCCTCATAGAGCACATGTTCCTATAGGGAATTAGATCTTTAGGTAATAAGTGTTAGGGCAAACAGCTCTGAACAAAATAAAGGAGATTGCCTATGATACGAGAGAGGGCATGGAAGAGGCTGTGGTATTTGAAAAAAACTTGAGTGAAGTAAATAAGTGAGCTAAGCGATTATCTTTTTGAGAGCATTGCAGGCAGCTTTATTATTAATGAAGCCGGTAGAAATAAAACAACCTATATGTGCTGCCACAAACTGGACAACCTAACTCCATACTCCTCTTACCCTGCCGACTTCTCAAATGGCAGAGATGGCTCACTTTCCTAATGGTAGAAGGTGGATATGTATGTCTTGAAGACAGAGCTGTTTAAGAGAGAGAATGCCTATACTATCTAGTTGAGTGGCTTAGCCACACATGATTACTTTTTGCAGATGAATCATTCCTTCCATGAGTGAGAGAGAAGTGGAGAGGAAGGTCAAAGCTTTTACTCTTTTATGTACGAAGGGGTGCAAGCTTCTATTTAAATCTGGGAGAATTTTTTCTGCTTAAATTTAAGACCATATTCCCCTTGAGTGAGACCGCCTGGGTTCAAGTTCTCACTCTGCCACTTAATAACTTGGACTTGGGCCTGTTTCTTAACATCCCTGTACTTGAGTTGCTTCATCTCTAACAAAAGGATAATAAAAACATTTACTTGTTTCTCTAGTTGAATCTATGGATAGGTGTATCTAATTATACTTTTTCTAGAGAATTCTCTAGACCCGGAGAATTAACATGTTTTATATTATGTGAATGGGTAATTGTTTACAGTTAATTAGTAATTGGTAATATTCTGGTATTTAAAACTTGTGTCAAACTTAGAGATGCCTAATGACTGTATAAAAATGATCCTTTTGATTATACAGTAACCCCAGGCCATCATTGAGTAGTTTCTTTAGTTTTCTTCCTACTGTAATATCAGTTCCTTGTATTTATTCAAAGGCTAGCTAATTTGATTTTGGTTTAGTGTATATCTTAAGATATTAGTAGAAACTGAAAGTATGTCTTGTGGTGGTTATTCGTTTATAATTTTATTTTATTCTTAGTTTCTGTACTATAAAGAAATGCTGGCTGGGTGCAGTGGCTCACACCTATAATCCCAGCGCTTTGGGAGACTGAGGCAGGAGGATCACTTGAGCCCAGGAGTTTGAGACCAGCCTGGGCGACATGGCAAAACCCTGTCTCTACTAAAAATGAAAAAAATTTAGTTGGGCTTGGTGGCGTGCATTGTAGTCCCAGCTACGCAGGAGGCTGAGGCGGGAGGATTGCTGGAGCCCAGGAAGTCAAGGCTGCAGTGAGCCATGATTGCGCCACTGCACTCCAGCCTGGGCGATGGAGTGAGACCCTATCTCAAAAAAAAAAAAAAAAGGAAAAAGAAAAATGCTCCTTTTTTATAATTGATAAAAGGATGTTAACGATTTTAAGGAATATTTAACTAAGTCACCAATTCATTTTTTTAAACATCTGTGTTGCCCATCTTATGCTTGCTGAGAACTTGTTTTACTGAGTATAAATATGTTGCTTTCATTGGTTCTTTTAAAAAAATTTTTTGTTAGACATTAAGTTGTATGTAACATTACATTTCAGATTAAATGTTTTTATTTTTTATTTGTTTGAGACAGGTTCTTGCTCTGTTGCCCAGGCTGGAGTGCAGTAGCACAATCATGGCTCACTGCAGCCTTGACTTCCTGGGCTCATGTGATCCTCCTGCCTCAGCCTCCTGAATAGCTGGGACCCACAGGTGCATACCACCATGCCCAGTTAATTTTTAAATTTTTTGTAGAGACAGGGTCTGGCTCTCTTGACCAGACTGGTCTCGAACTCCCAAACTCAAGTTCGAGACTGTTCTCAAACTCCCACACTCAAGCAGTCCTCCTTTGTCAGCCTCCCAAAGTGCTGAGATTACAGGTGTGAGCCACCACATCCAGCTAAATTTCAGGTTAAATGTGTTTAATAGAAGAATATATTTGGCAGTAGTTTTGTTGCTACTGAATTAATAAAAAGTTTTTTTTGTATTCTAGACAACCAGATGTTCCAATATTTTATTACAGTTGTGCCAACAAAACTACATACATATAAAATATCAGCAGACACCCATCAGTTTTCTGTGACAGAAAGGGTAAGTTGAATCCAACTGGTAAAATAATTTGGTGATTTTTTTTAAAAAGCATTTTAAAGTTTCCTGGCTACAAAATAAGGTGGTGTTTTACTTGGTGTCTTCCCTCATTTAAAAATCTGTGGAAGTTTTTAAATGAATTAACATTTTATTTTAAATCAGAAATATGTCAGAAATGAATATTAGTATATTCTAAAGCAATAAAAGTAGATATTTTAAAAATCTGAAAGGTTTTCTATTGCATTAAGACTTAAAATTGTTAAATTGTGATGGCCTTAATTATTTTATTCTTAATGTCTTAATTTTGTAAATGTTTTCTCATAAATTGGTATAAGCAGTTCTTGATCTGGCAGCAGATTCTTTGAATTCTGTTATTTATTTATTAATAAATGTACTACCTTCTCTGGGCATACATGGTTATCATGGATTAGATAGCAAATTTAGAGGGTTTGCCTTCCTAAGTTAATGCTTTGTATTCATCTGATTGTGATGAAGAACATTCCACTACCTCAGGGTGGTATAGCCATATAAGTAAATACTGACAGTGATGAGCAAAGTTTTGGAATTGGACAGTTTAATAGATTTCTTATCTACTTTGGGGTCATGTTTTCTTATTTTTGTGTTTGAATGGTGAATATTCAAACACTTGTATCCAGAAGAATTCTAAGGCAAAATTTAAGTGCTTTAAAAATTTTGCTTTCCTTTATATAGTGTTTTCTTTTACCAGCCTTATAACTCATGATGACCATGCCCTCAATAATTGTGGAATTTTTTTTGTTGTTCTTATGAGATTAGGTATTGGAGTTTTTAGGGGTGAAGTGTCATATGTCTATAGCTTTTCACTTGGCTTGGGAGAAAGTACAAGTTCATATAACTGCATATATATGTATAGGTATGTGTGTATATACACTCACACAAAGAAACTAGGTAAAGTTTATACAAGAACATATTGTGCTTTTTCAACATTTCTTTAAGGAGTAGGGAGATTCCATTTCTCACCTGTAAGATTGGCAAATACCTCAAGGCAATACATACAGTTGAGAAGACTTTGGGGAAAATAGGCAAACATGCAGTGCTATGGGGATGCAAAGTGGCATAATCTTTGAGGAAGGTAGTTTAGCAGTATCTGCAAAAGAACCTATGCATTTATCCTTTGACTCAGCAATTGCACTTCGAGAAAGCTATTCCAAAGATACGGTGGGCAAAAATATAAAAATGTGTGTTTCAGGCTATTCGTTGCATTGTTATCTGTAATAGTAGAAGATTAGAAACAACCCAGATGGTACATCTACACACTGGAGGAAGATGCAATTGTTAAAAATCAAATGAGAAGGATCTCTATATACTGATAGGAAAATATCTCCAGGGTATATTTTTAAAATAACAAAACCAAAAATATATATGTAATAGAATCCCAGGGCATTTGACTGTTGAAGGATGTGTTTATACTGATAGGGTGACTAAGTTTTTTAACTTAAAAAAGAATGGAGTAACTGGGGTTGGTAAAGTGCAGGATAGGGGGTGGGAGGGAGAGGGCTGACATTCGTTAGTCCTGGAACCCAAAGTGAATCATTATTAGTCTTTCATTATGTATATGCCCTGATCCCTAAAACAGTTTCTACCCTTATAGGTAGTGACAATATATTTATAACTCAGCATGATATTGAGCATTTTAGAGCTTTAAGATGTAGTCACTTTATTGGAAACTTGATCAGTTGGCTTATAAGGCTGTATTGTGCTAGTAATAGGGAAAGAGTTTTGTAATGCCCTACGTAAAACTGTTTTAATTTCCCTTGGTAGTAGTTAACCTCATTATTTGTATTCCTAAAGCTTGCAGTTTAGTTATAGCATGAGGAACATGCCATACATATTTGTAAGCTCTTGAGCTCAGTAGAAAACTTGTATCTAAGGTGACCTTTTTGAGAAAAAAAGAATGATTCTGCTCTTTTGATAGTTTCAGAAGCTAACCACACAAAGAATACAAAATAATTTGTCTCTGAAGAGCTTAGTCTAGTAGGACAGTTCATAAGGAAATGTGGATGTCCTTCTTTTACAGTAGGGCTTCAGGGCTTAATATTGAATGTATGTAAGTAACCAGATGACATGAATTCTGTTTCTCTCTTCCTCCTATTTCTCCCCTTCCTTTTGCCTCCCTCTTAGGAACGTATCATTAACCATGCTGCAGGCAGCCATGGAGTCTCTGGGATATTTATGAAATATGATCTCAGTTCTCTTATGGTGACAGTTACTGAGGAGCACATGCCATTCTGGCAGTTTTTTGTAAGACTCTGTGGTATTGTTGGAGGAATCTTTTCAACAACAGGTTAACAACCATTTCCTTTTTGTCTAATTTCTGAAAGTGTTGCTTATACTTAAGTTGCTGCTTCTCAAAGGGGCAAGAAGTATACAGATTTTCATGTTTCGGTGTTTAAATAGCTTTTGCTTTAATTACAAAACTCCAAAATTACATTGACTAACCAGTAAACATAACTAATTTCATTGTATTCAATGATGTAAGGTAGATTATATAATGGTGAGTTGGAAAGATCCTGGGTGTTAACATCAGATTGAAGTAGAATTGAATGTAAGTTCTGTCATTTACTTGGTGGTAGCTTGGAATAGATCACCTACCTTTTCTGAGGTTTTCTAATCAGTAAAAATAGCAATAATAATACCTAATTTGCAAGTGTGCTATAGGATTAAATATGAAAATGCCTAGAAGGCATTTAAGACATTTTTAACTGTACAGTATGTAAAATCATATGTTATAGTACTTTGAATTATGCAATACATGAAACTAGATTTGTAATCAGTAACATGTTTATGATTTTTGTCCTGAGATCCTGGAATTCGCTAAGATTATTTGTCGAATTGTAATGATGAAAATTGGGAGTTAAGTACAATAGAGAAAAAAGAAACAATTCTATTTTCATCTTCAGTCCTTATTCAGTATTAGATGGAGCTGGGTAGTTTATTATACTTAGAATCATATTTTTAAATTAATGAATAGCTTTTCTTTCGACATTCTTTGTTAGTGCTTCATTTCAATCTATTTAAATTTGTGTTGTTGACATCATTTATTTTCCAAAATGTATTGGTGTGGGAAAACCTTGAAAAGATTGTGTTTAGGCCCGGTGCAGTGGCTCATGCCTATAATCCCAACACTTTGGGAGGTCAAGGCTGGCGGACCAACTTGAGGCCAGGAGTTCCAGATCAGCCTGGCCAACATGGCTAAACCCCGTCTCTACTGAAAATATAAAAAATTAGCCGGGCGTGGTGGCACATGCCTGTAATCCCAGCTAATTGGGAGGCTGAAGCACAAGAATTGCTTGAGCTGGGAGGTGGAGGTTGCAGTGAGCCAAGATTGCACACTGCACTCCAGCCTGGGCAACAGAATGAGACGTCTCAAAAAAAAAAAGATTGTGCTCAGATCATGAATTATGTGGCCTTGTGACTTTGAAAAGAAATCCATTTGTTTTAAAATCTTTCTTGATTATTTTTAACCATGGAAGTGAATAATGCAAACTGCTTTGTTTTCTTCCGTAATCTATTCCATTATAGTTATTTATTCTTAAATAAGAGTTTAGGAAATAATTAAAAGCATAAACTTATTGTTTATTACAGGCATGTTACATGGAATTGGAAAATTTATAGTTGAAATAATTTGCTGTCGTTTCAGACTTGGATCCTATAAACCTGTCAGTTCTGTAAGTGGTGTAGTATACATGGTGCTGATCTCTAAATCTTAGAATCATTGTTAAGTCTATGGGCCAGTCATGGTGGCTCACACCTGTAATCCCAAGACTTTGGGAGACCAAGGCGGGAGGATCGCTTGAGCCCAGGAGTTTGAGACCAGTCAAGGCAACATAGTGAGAGCCCCATTTCTACAAAAGATAGAAAAAATTAGCTAGGCAAGGTGGTGCAAGCCTGTAGTCCCAGCTACTTGGGAGGCCACAGTGGGAGGATCACTTGAGCCCAGGAAGTTGAGATTGTAGTAAGCTATGATCGTACCACTGCACTCCAGCCTGGGTGACAGAGCAGACCCTGCCTCAAAAAAGATAGAGATAGAGAGATAGAGAAATAGGGGAAGAGAGAGAGAGAGAGAGAGAGAGAGAGAGAGAGAGAGAAATAGTAGCTTTTGGTTTTGGTTAGAAAGGATTGCCCAAAATAAAACCTTGTGTTTAGAGGAAAGAGTATAAGGAATAAAACTAATTCTTTGGTCTTTTTTTCCCTCCTTTTCTCCTTAGGTTCCTTTTGAGGATGGCCACACAGACAACCACTTACCTCTTTTAGAAAATAATACACATTAACACCTCCCGATTGAAGGAGAAAAACTTTTTGCCTGAGACATAAAACCTTTTTTTAATAATAAAATATTGTGCAATATATTCAAAGAAAAGAAAACACAAATAAGCAGAAAACATACTTATTTTAAAAAAGAAAAAAAAGGATAAAAAAACCCAAACTGAAATTCTATATACGTTGTGTCTGTTACAAATGTCCTAGAAGAAATCATGCAGCTAAACAATGAAGAAGCCCAACTGGAGTGTTGCTTTGAAGATGACGCCTTCTTATATTTTCACAGCAAATGGGTGGTATCAAAATCAGACATTGCTTCTTGCTGATAAAAAGCCTGAAGGAAATAAGTGAAACTACATCTATGGGGAAAAAAAAAAAACACCGAGAAGTGCAAATGTTCGCATCCTTTTGTTTTTAAAAGATATGATGTCAGAATAAAATGTGGAAAACATACGGAAAACTAGTCTAGACTTTAAAGAATTGTGATCAGGTCACATTGTTAATAAAAAAAAAAAAAAAACGGGCTAGTCCCTATGTTATAGCCATATTAATGTTAAGCCATATTGACAAGACCAGTTATACAATAATTTGGTCTTAAAAAGTAACTACTTTTCTTTGAACTCTGGTTATTGACTTATCTAACTGTTGAAGATAGAGTCTTAGAAGACTAAGGTAAATTCTCACAGGGGCAGATATGTAGGTGTTATGTAACTAGGGTGTCATTCGCAAATGGTATAGTAGAATCTTATATACGGAAAAGAAAGCACATTTTTTTTTAAAAAAGATGCCAAGTTTTTTAATCTAATCATTATATTATTGGTATATTTTGGGGAACATAGGGTGAGTTATAAAAAGATCCACTACTGATAGTGAAAATTACCGGTTTGTAAAACATTAAGAGAAAAAATAGGATATTTTATACATGTGGTGAGTGGAGAACAGGGTAACTTTAAATGAAAGTGTAAGGCAAATTGTAAGCACCACAAGATATATCAGATTTGAGAGGTGCCATGTTAAACATTGTCCATTAAACTATAAAACTGTATTATGAAGTATTTGCATTCAGGGTGTCCTGAATATGATGGATTCTGTATTAGATTGTGTTCTAACTTTCTTACTATTTAAGGATTGGTTCTAAATCTTCACATTATAAAAGATTAAAAATAGTGAGAGGGAGCTATCACACAGGTACTATTAAAAGCTGTATTTGGAATATGTGTACCAATATCAGTTTTCCTTTTGTAGTACTGAATGACAGTGGAAGAATCAGCAGCCAATCTTCAAAGTTTAAATCATTTAAGGAAATGGGGAAACAAAATTCCAGGTAAATAACAAGACTGAAAAACTAGATTTAAAATAGTGGTTTTAGAAAACAGGATATCACAAGTAACAGTTTTTCAAATGGATTTTTTTAAAGATAAATTTATGAAAACAGGATAAACAATATAATGGAGAGAAGGAGAAATAGTGATGGGTCTGTTTTGCAGTAAAGTTTATGCAGAATGATGTTTTGCAGAAAATAACAGAAGCATCACTTTAAAAAATATATCATTAAGAGCCATGAAGTTAACTGATGAAAATAAGTGATATAACATACTTTGAAAGATTTTTAAATCCAGAAAATTCTGAATAGTGAATGAGCCTTCTGTAGGTTTTGATTTTTTTTCTTCAAATTATTTCCAACAAAGTTTGGCTATAAACTAACAACATCTATCCACAGGAATTTTAATAGGAAAGAATTAGAATTGTAGACTGATTGTTGGTCCTTTAAGTATGCTTGGAAGAAAATTCAATCGAGTTTCGAGGCTTTTTCTAAATGGGAGGGAAAACAATATTGATTTAGGATTATTTTCTTTCATTTAGGATTAGAACAGTTAAGTACCTTTAAAAAGGACTTTAAAAATTATTTTGATACTTATATATGATTTTTAATTGTTTTCGTATTTTCCAAATACCATATTAAAATTTTAATGAAATTTATCTCCTATGAAAGGAATTTCTTTAAAGCAAAATTCTGCTTTGCCTTTGATTTCCATTTTAAAAGTTAAAGGCTTCCATCTGAAACTCCTCAAATAGAGTCAGATTTTTGGCAATGGAAGTATTAAAATTCCGATCAGCCCTTTGGATGATGAAGTTTACCTGCATATTAGGATTTGTTAGGAGTTTTTGGCCTCACCAAGTGATTCTTTTCTATTGCAGAGAGCACTTTACTCACCTACCTGTTATGCAACTTTCCCTATGCCTGGAGGTGCCTCCAGCCAGGATACCCTACTTTGTTACCCAATTCTCCTTTTTGTTTTACAAGAGTATTCATAATATCTATATGTTTATATTCCAGACTACATATTTAAAAATGAGATCTCAAATTATATGAAATGGATTTTTAAATACTGTGTTGCATACATTGACCTATAAAGAAGATTAAATATTTAGGTGAATAATTCCCTGCTGCAGTATTTGTACACTTCAGACTACCTCTTAGGAAAAGCTTAACTTAGTATTGCAAAATTCCCTTTCTCTTTTTTTTTTAAGAGATGGGGTCTCGCACTGTTGCCCAGGCTGAAGTGCAGTGGCATGATCATAACTCACTGCATCCTCGAACTCCTGGGTTCAAGCAATCCTCCTGCTTCCATCTGCTGAGTAGGTAGGACTACAGCCATGCACCAACAAACCTGGCTAATTCTTTTTCATTTATATAGTTAGTATCTTGCTGTGTTGTTCAAGCTGGACTCCAACTCCCGGACTCAAGTAATCCTCCCACCTTAGTCTCCTGCATTGCTGGGATTATAGGCATGAGCCACTGCACCTGGCACCCAAATTACTTCTAGTTCTCAAGTTAGATGATTAATATCACACTTTTCTCATGTATGTTTTATGATAGCATTGAATTTTTATAATTAAAAATTTACTAATGCAAACAAGATTTACAGTCTTTAATACAATCTTAATTTTGGAATTCATGAAGGAATGACTAAGATCTAATTATTATTATTATTTTTTTTTTGAAACTGAGTCTCGCTTTGTCGCCTAGGCTGGAGTGCAGTGGTGCAATCTCAGCTCACTGCAACCTCCGTCTCCCGGGTTCAAGTGATTCTCCTGCCTCAGCCTGTTGAGTAGCTGGGACTACAGGTGCGCACCACCAAGCCCAGCTAATTTTTTTGTATTTTTAGTAGAGACGGGGTTTCACTGTGTTAGCCAGGATGGTCTCAATCTCCTGACCTCATGATCCGCCCACCTTGGCCTCCCAAAGTGTTGGGATTACAGGCATGAGCCACTGCACCTGGACAGATCTAATTTTTTAATAGTGTAAGAGAGATACACTGTGCATTCCATCTATGTCCTGAGTTAGTAATTCAAGTACCAAAAAGTAATTTAATATGAAACTCCTTGAAAATTCAGAGCTTACACTTGAATTCAAAATGCCTATTTTTGATTGTTTAAAAGTTACTTAAACCTGAGCTTTAGGACCTTTAAAATCTCAGCATGCCTTTTAAGCTAGTACTTTTCCTGTTTTGAGCTCTAGCAAATCTTCAGCAAGCCAAGGTGGTAGCCCTTTTTCAACACAATCAAAATAGAGAGGTCACCAGTTGTTTACTACCTTATGGTAAAATGCCCGGATCAAGATCCATGTATCCCCCCCATATTGTGATGATGCAATCAAAGCATAGTTTTTTTCTACTTTCTGAAATATTACTGATGAAATCACTTTACATTTAAGAGGAGAAAACAGACTGCCTTGGATTTTTTTTTGTCTTGAGAGAAAAAACAAAATATTTAGTGTTGCAAGCATAAACATTTGGACTCAATAAATGACAAATTATGAAACTTTTTTTGTCTTTTTAATACTAGGAGAAAATTAAAATCATGTACCCCCAAATAAGCCTCAGTTCCCATATTTAAACTTTTTTCTCATAGGAAAGCTACAGGAATTTTAAGATATCACATGGTTACATTTGCTTTTCTTCCAGATGGAGCTAAATTGCTATATGATACAGGGTTCATTTTATATTTCTCATATTAAAGATGAAAAAGTGAAAATTGAGTAGTTGACTCAAAATTATATGTAACAGTTGAATACAAACAAGATTACACGCAGTGAAACATTTAAATAGTTTTGGCAACTCCAAATATTTTGTGTTTCACAAAAGGAGTTAGGTTAACTTTTCCAAATATAACTCATTTTATACTATTTTAATAAGGAGAAACTTAAGGATGAGAAGGCATGAGGAAAAGTATACATTAATGAAAGCTATATACTAAAGCAGACCTTCAACAACAGCTCATAACTAATAAATGCTTTGTATTTTGTTTTCAAGCAGTTATGTAAACCGATTTGGTGATTTCTTACACCGTACTTACATTTACTTGACCCAAATTGCCGTATCACATCTCCTATGCCTTTTGCAGTTCCAGGTTGGAATCAGTATTTCAAATAAAGTAGGGACACATCTAAAATATTTGTGTATCGGAAAAGGTGTTTCTGGCTATTTAAACTCAAGCATCCTTTGCCACAGTAGTATCTCCATTTTGCACGGCACTACTGTCTCAAACCAGTTACATCTGAAAACCAGCAATTACTAGTCTTAGTTAATTACAAAAAAAAAAAAAAAAAAAAAATTTAAGCGATCTAGGCAGTGAGCATTTTTCCATACCTTTATGTGGGCATATGAGAATCGTTACTTCTTACTATAGGCAGTTGCTTATGTTCCCAGACATTATTAGAATAGCAGTTCTAGAAAAGTAGCCATGTGGAAATTTACAAGTGATTCTTGTAAACTTTGAAAATTATTGATGTTTTTGGAAACTAGGCTGATCTACTTTAATTGTTTATGTTTATTGTAAGATAACATGCTCTTTGGGCATTATTAGACCAGTCTCTTTACCTTGAGATACTAAGTTAATTACATGAGGTGTTAAATGGAAGTAATGATGTTAGTTAGTTGAAAATCGCAAGAAGTGTTTTTCTGAATTGTGTGCCCATTTGCCTTAACTTTTTCTAGTATTAGTTGCCTCAGGCCGTGACTCTTCAACTCTGTAATACTTGATACTGTATCAGGTATCTTGTGGGTAGAGAATATAGGGATTGCCAAAACTTTTGAAACATAGGTACCTTTTCTTTGTACTTTCCATCTTCTTTTCCCCTAAGTAGAAGGTTCTTTCCCATTGCTTTGTTTATATTAGGCATTCAAGTAATTGCTAATTGGTCTTGATGTGAAATAGTTATATGCTAGAGATTTCCCTTCATACAGATACCTGTTTTTACTGCCTAATCATCACAAGAGAACTTTGTGTCATTTATCTGATGCCACAAATAGAAGACTACTCATGTCAAAATAGCCGTATTAATGGTGTTAGAAAAAAGTGAAGCATTATGTAGCTAAAGGTTAATTTATATTCATCTGATAGTTATTCCTGTGATGTGATTTGGTGGAAAGAGTTCTTTGGAAGTTATTTCCTTTTTCTGGGGGTTTGGGGGTGGGGTGCAGGGGGTGTAAAGGAGGGAGAAGTGCTGCGGTAGTCAACGGTTAAAGACAACACTAGAAGAGGGGAATAATTTTAATTCAAATTTTTATTTAATCAAAAGTCAAAATGTGAATACTTGATTAGTGGAGTTATTGAATTGGTAAAACATACAATCAAAAGTGAATTCTTAGAACTATTATTATGTCTTAATCCAATCCCACTGAGCTATATCTTGATTTCATATTTTTATCATGTCTATAGCTTGTATCTTAATTGATATAACTCAAAAGTACCATATAGACATCTCAAACTAAAGATCACCAGGTGCTTAGTTTCAGAGCTGGGTTGTCTGCTATGGAAAATATTTCCCAGAATTTAGATGAGATTGGGAAAGATACTGCCCAGAAGAGTTCCTCCAAAATGCCCTTTATATAGAGCTCAGGAGAATCTGGAATAATACTGGGCTAGATACTGCCCTAAGGCCTTGTACACTTAAACTACCACGATGTGCCTTTCTGAATATTACCCAATTACTCCAGGAAGTGAGCATAAATATAACTGCCATTCTTTATTAACATTTTATGCCTATGCCGTTTTCAACTAGTTATGCAGTGACTAATTTTAGTTGTTTAGGCCCCAAGTACTATATTTGAATAATATTCCATGTTTTTAACATGAAGAAATGCTGCAATCCAACATGTACTCATCTCTCAAATATGAGGAAAGTTGGTGTAACAGTTACATTATTATTACTATAGGAATTGGAGAATAGGTATAGTTTTCATTAGTTTGTATTATACACAAAATTTTTTAAGAAAACAAAACCTATTTTCTAAACTTAGAATCCCTTAGTGAAGTCTATTCACTTTTCTGCTGTATGTTGTACAGTTAACATTGTGCAATTGGAATGACCAAGATACTAGTAAATCCTTTGGTGATCACATAAGTATAATCTTCCCCACTTTATACCAGAAGACTAAAGCTACAGTTTAAAAGTTCATTTGAAGTTTTGTTTTGCTCAGTGGCAAAGATCAAATGGGACCATCCCTCTCCCTGTTGACCACTCTAATTGAGTCCTGAGTGGAAAAAGCTTAAATATAAAGGGTTTGGCAACTTTTAGAAGAAGGAGACTCTTGAAAGAAGGTTACCAGGAAAATTGAGGATTAAAAAGATTTAGAAATAATAGCTATCAAATTCAAATTTGAGAATATTAATTTTGACTTAAAAGCATAATACACGAGTCCCCAATGCAAATATGCTTAATCCCTCACTCTATACATACTTATTTACACCTCTTGTTCCTTTTTAAGAAGTGAATGTAGTTAAGAAAAATGTTAAATGTAAACCTACTTTTCTGATTCCCCCACCCCTCAATCAGGACTCCAGGGTATAACACGGAAAGACAGAGAGACATTTTCAGTGGGGAATTACTTCTCTTACTGCATTTTTGAGGATATTGAGACCATTCTCCTTTTACTCATCTTGATTTTAAATTTTTCTTTTGGGTACCCAGAATGGTTCCAAGGTTAGTACTGCTTGAGCTCATTTCAGCTTCTGCCATGCATCTTTCCATATTTACTGAGTTTAAATGAATCATCTCAGAGAGAAAAGAAAAACTAAATATAGAAAAGTGGGAGTACTTTCACGTTTAATACGCAAGGGCATAAAATAGAATGTTAGGAAACAATTTGGATTTTTTTCCCCTAAAATATAGGTGACTATGGGCTAGTTTACAACTTTCCTTCTCTCACTGAAATAAAAATACATAGTTAAGGAATAGGGACGAATACATAACAGGTGACATTTGACAGTTTGGGCATATTCCTTGTTACTTTCTAATCTTGAGAATCACAGTTTGCTGTTTTAGAGGTATCTGAGAGGTTCCAGATAAAAAGCGATGGCTAAATGCTCTTAAACTTTGAGCGTGCTGGATGCTCTAAAGTAGGAGAGGAATTTATAACAGAAGCTTACAATGAAGAACCAGACATTCCGAGCCATCTGAGATCTTGCAATGAGAAGGCGCCAGGCGATAAGGAAGAGGGCAGTATTAAAGAGGTAGTGAATATTTCGGAGCCTAGGGAACAGACAGACATAACCAAAGTTAAAACTACCAGATACCCAACCACATTATCTGAAGATAAATATGTGTTTTCCTGGATATGACTGGCAAGTATTTATGAAGTGCTCAGAGTATTTGATATAACTTGGCCAATTGGTTTCTGCATCTTTCATTTCCACGGCATTCTTGCTGAATAGTCAGATTTCTACCATATTTCCCTAATTTCTCTTATACCTCTCTCCACTTGAAACTATTTACAAACATGACTAGCATAATCTTGTAAATATACTTTGGTCATGTTACCACATCATAAATCTTCACTGGTTCTTGTTCATTAGAAGGTACATTCTAAAGTTCTTGGCTTGCTATTCAATGTTCCTCCTTCCTGTTTTGCAAGCTACTTTTTTATCCTTATCATCTCTGCACTACAGATCCTCTGCTTCTACCAGGATTATACCAGAGTGCTAGAATTCCTTGTCCCTCAGGGATTACGATTGAAAGAAATTTAAGGAAGTTGAAAAAATTGAGAAGTGACTTTTTTCTAGGTTAAATAGCATAATCAGGTCTCCTGCCTGTTGGGTATTTATATCCCATTATGACAGAGTGTGGTAGAAGAAACAAATTTGGGTTCAAATCTGGCTCTTAGACTTACTGTGCAATTACCATGGGCAAGTTATTTGCTGTGTTTAAATCTAGATATCTGCCTCATAAAAATGGGGTAACAAAAGTAATACTTGCCTCATAGAGGTGTGCTGAAGTCTAAATGAAACTGTGTTACAGGGTAGAGTATGGAGTGCAGGACCTGTAATGTAGTAAATGCTCAAGAAATGTTCGTTCTCCTCTGCACAAATGTTATGTCTGGTATAAAGCCGATGCACAGTAGGTGCTCAATAAATATTAACTGACTGATTATACTTACCTTTTTAAGCGTTGCTTTGCTTCTGGGATCCCAGCCATATCCTCTTTCAATAAGTATTTTTTAACTCCCAAAACATAATTTTCAATGTATTCCAACCAGTTCAACTGGCGCACGTCAAAGTTGAATACCTGAGAGGCAAGAGAGATTATAGATTGCCAGAATTGCAGTGCTGGACAGTCACTTTGTCCACTTGAGGTTTCTTCTACGTAGATGAGTGACCTTCAATTTGGGAGACATAGGTTGGACCCTCTCCAAAGGAGAGATTATTTGAGTCATTATTTCAAAGGTACTGATAATATGGATTACTATTTACATAGGAATATTTAAACATGGATCAAACACAAACACTTCACATTTCTTGTGAGGGAGATTTAAAGGAAATAGTATTACATAGTCTGGTGAAAACTTATGGTTGGCTTGGTATATATTTCAGCTAACCGAGGAGTAATTATTTTTAAAAGTGATAGAATAATATGTTAGTGACCAAAACATAAATGATGCAACTTTCCCTTTCCTCTTAAATTTTGGTGTTATCCCTTTGTTCTACCATTCTTTCCTACAGCATTACCACTTCATTATGCAGATTAAACTTTGGGAAGCAAAGCCTTAAGGAATAAGTTACCAGAATTTATATTTAAGAAGAGAGTGATTGGTAGTGAAAGAAAAAAGGAGTGATCACAACATGGTGGAGGAGTAGGGAAGAAGGAGAAGGAAGAGATTGATCTGTTTAGGGAGAGAAATTGTGCCACATAGAAGACAGATACAGAGAGTGACAATAAAGAAAAATGATTAAAAAAATTTTAAGGTATCTTTGAGGAAGAGAAAAGAAAAACACTGGCATAACCAAAAATGTATTCTTTTTTTGGTTTGTTATGGAAAAGCTGGAGTAAAGATTTGAATTGCATTCCATAGATTTTATTTTTTGCGTACTTTGAAAATGATGCTGAGCTGACACAGGATCATGAGGTGGCCCAGATTTATATGGATTACAAATGGAGATAGGATGAGTTAGGAAGAGAAACCTGATAGGTCATTCTTGAGCCATCCAGGGATCTTTTCAAAATCTCCATATAAAGGGCCTAATTGGAGAAAGAAAGGGAGGGAAATGATCTTCAAATATATTAGAAAAAATAGTTTTGATTGAATATAAAGAACTTAGGGCACTAAAACTTGTTAGTAGAAAGAGTGTCAAGAAGATTCTGGTATCATCTCTGGAAATATTTCAAGTATTAGGTATTCTTGGAGAGTTTGGTATGACCCTGTTATCAAATAAAAGATTGCATCAGTGAGTGGATTTGGTTCAATAGAGTTTTATTTCATGTATTTGGAGAGAATGGCCTGGAAAATGGACTTGTGCTAGCATTTAAAAAGTCTAATATTTATAAATCTTAGCAAGTGGAGGGTTTGTTTAAGGTGCTTTTGTCCTTCCAATTGGGCACTCTTCTCTCTGCTTGGACATACAGCACTCTCAGATCACTTTTTGTCTATTAATCCCTGGACATTAAAAAAAAAAAAAGCCTATCTTTAGTGGAGAGTTTCACGTACAGCGAAAGAGAGTTGCTTGTTACTCTTAACTTACTGAACTTCTGGTGAGGCCTCACTAGGAAGGACTTTAATAGCTAAAACGGCTTAATTCAAATAAATGATATTCCTAGAACAACAAGAATGATGTTCCTTTGAATGGCACAAAGTAGACATTCAATAAATACTTGCTGAATACATTAATGAATTATAGAATTTTGGTCAAATTAATTTAAATATTAATTTTGAACACCAAAAGTGTTTCTTTTTTGTTACACAACAATTTATTCTATTTAGTCTGTATATAAGCTTTACATGAATATGACCAAAGTAAACTCTTAGTTTCCTTTTTTCAGACAATTAGTCTTTGATCGAGGCTTAGATGGTACCAAATAAAAGGCATATATTATCAAAACCAAAAAGCCAATCACCACTAAAGGTCAAGTTTGTTAACTTTAAAATGGCTACACGATTTTCTGAGAATCTCTTGGGTTTAATTCATAAATTGCATCTTTCCTCCAGAGTCTATATTTAGCTCTGTTTCTCTTCAGGAAATATTACACTTCTAAAGAATGTAATTGAATTTGACATCTTAAAGATTTAGTAGTTCTCTAGGGCTACTCGATTCTTTCTCCTTTATATGCAAATTAAATGTTATATTTTAATCACAGAAAACCATCTTAGAACTCGGAGGAAAGTAACTAAGTATTATTATCCCTATTTAACATTCTGGGCATTCAGTAGACATTTAATAATGAGCCCTTTGCTGATTCATTGTGCATATTGCTTTTGGTTTATCCTCTCAACTTGCATGGAGAAACATGACAAGAAATAACTTTTTAAAAATCATAAATGGGCCGGGCGTGGTGGCTCATGCCTGTAATCTCAACACTTTGGGAGGTCGAGGCAGGCAGATTACCTGAGGTCAGGAGTTCAAGACCCGCCTGACCAATATCGTGATACCCCGTCTGTACTAAAAATACAAAAATTAGCCAGGCGTCGTGGCATGCGCCTGTAGTCGCAGCTACTCGGGAGGTTGAGACAGGAGACGCGCTTGAACCCGGGAGGCAGAGGTTGCAGTGAGCCGAGATCTTGCCACTGCACTCCAGCCTGGGCAACAGAGCAAGACATGGTCTCAAAAAAAAAAAAAAAAAAAAAGTCATAAATGTATTTGCTTTAGATAACTTTTTCTAATTCATTCTTCCTTTTGAACAATGAGTCCTATGAAACTATATTTTCCTTTTCACTTTACTACCAGAAAGCTCAAGAACAAATTCACTGCTTAAATTAACTACAGCAACTTAGTAGGATCTTGTAGATTATGTATGGGCATTCTCTTTTTAAATTTTTAGCTGTGACTTCATATTCTGATTCATATTTTCCTTGGTTTTGCATTTTATTTTATTTCTATTTTGTTCTTTCATTATATGTATTTTTTGCAAGATACCTCAAACCTTTGTGAGATTTGGAGTATTAATAAAGAGAGCAGATGCGATTGCTCCAGAGAGTTTCAAAGACTTGTCCAAAAGCTGAATTGCTTTTTGAAAGAAATTCCATTATCACTTTGATTGGATATGGTTTTCATATTATCATTAATACTGCTTAGTCATTCATATAAGCAGAGGCTTTTATTTTTATAGTGTTTAACATTTCTAAGTTTGATTTCAAAGTGGCCCTCTTCAGAATCCTGGTTCCATATGGCAATTCAAACTGAATTTTGAGCCACACCAGAATTTGGTAATTACATTTAGTACTATTACTTTTGCTAAGATATTTTTGAGAGCATACGTTAAATCCACTGAAGCTTTGATTCTTTTTCATAAAATTTTGAAAGGTTAAAATAGTAAAATGTCAGAAATGAAACTAAGCTCATTACCTTTTGAGTTATTTAGGCAGGAAAATTCCATGGAGAAAATACATAAGGATAAGCCTACATAGAGTTTAAAGCTAAATTTTAAAAGAACTTACAATAGCTTGAATTTGTTTATTTGTTTTTGATTTATAAACTGGCTTAATCATCATTCATTTCAAACACTAGTTTGAAGAATTTTGTCTATATGTGGTATGTAAACATTTCTGAATAACTATTTCATGTCACTTTGAGAGGGAGCAATGATTTCAGATAAAATATCCCTCTAAATCTTGCCTTTTGTGCCTAATATAATATTTATTGTATTTGACATGGATAATGCTTAGGAAATAATTCTAGGGCTTTGATTTGAATCACACTCAGTAAGTTTGGTATGTAGAAGTGAAACCCTTAGCTGGCAAGCAAGGTCAGTTAGCCATCTGATGTATTGTTTTTTTTCTTTTTTTTAATTATTATATTTTAAGTTTTAGGATACGTGTGCATAACGTGCAGGCTTGTTACATATGTATACATGTGCCATGTTGGTGTGCTGCACCCATTAACTCGTCATTTAGCATTACGTATATCTCCTAATGCTATCCCTCCCCCCTCCCCCCACCCCACAACAGGCCCCGGTGTGTGATGTTCCCCTTCCCGTGTCCATGTGTTCTCATTGTTCAGTTCCCACCTATGAGTGAGAACATGCGGTTTTTGGTTTTTTGTCCTTGCGATAGTTTGCTGAGAATGATGGTTTCCAGCTTCATCCATGTCCCTACAAAGGACATGAACTCATCATATTTTATGGCTGCATAGTATTCCATGGTGTATATGTGCCACATTTTCTTAATCCAGTCCATCATTGTTGGACATTTGGGTTGGTTCCAAGTCTTTGCTATTGTGAATAGTGCCGCAATAAACATATGTGTGCATGTGTCTTTATAGCAGCATGATTTATAATCCTCTGGGTATATACCCAGTAATGGGATGGCTGGGTCAAATGGTATTTCTAGCTCTAGATCCCTGAGGAATCGCCACACCAACTTCCACAATGGTTGAACTAGTTTACAGTCCCACCAACAGTGTAAAAGTGTTCCTATTTCTCCACATCCTCTCCAGCACCTGTTCTTCCCTGACTTTTTAATGATTGCCATTCTAACTGGTGTGAGATGGTATCTCATTGTGGTTTTGATTTGCATTTCTCTGATGGCCAGTGATGATGAGCATTTTTTCATGTGTTTTTTGGCTGCATAAATGTCTTCTTTTGAGAAGTGTCTGTTCATATCCTTCGCCCACTTTTTGATGGGGTTGTTTGTTTTTTTCTTGTAAATTAGTTTGAGTTCATTGTAGATTCTGGATATTACCCCTTTGTCAGATGAGTAGGTTGCAAAAATTTTCTCCCATTTTGTAGGTTGCCTGTTCACTCTGATGGTGGTTTATTTTGCTATGCAGAAGCTCTTTAGTTGAATTAGATCCCATTTGTCAATTTTGGCTTTTGTTGCCATTGCTTTTGGTGTTTTAGACATGAAGTCCTTGCCCATGCCTATGTCCTGAATGTATTGCCTAGGTTTTCTTTTAGGGTTTTTATGGTTTTAGGTCTAACGTGTAAGTCTTTAATCCATCTTGAATTAATTTTTGTAGAAGGTGTAAGGAAGGATCCAGTTTCAGCTTTCTACATATGGCTAGCCAGTTTTCCCAGCACCATTTATTAAATAGGGAATCCTTTCCCCATTGCTTGTTTTTGTCAGGTTTGTCAAAGATCAGATAGTTGTAGATATGCAGCATTGTTTCTGAGGGCTCTGTTCTGTTCCATTGGTCTCTATCTCTGTTTTGGTGACAGTACCATGCTGTTTTGGTTACTGTAGCATTGTAGTATAGTTTGAAGTCAGGTAGCCTGATGCCTCCAGCTTTGTTCTTTTGGTTTAGGATTGACATGGCAATGCGGGCTCTTTTTTGGTTCCATATGAACTTTAAAGTAGTTTTTTCCAATTCTGTGAAGAAAGTCATTGGTAGCTTGATGGGGATGGCATTGAATCTATAAATTACCTTGGGCAGTATGGCCGTTTTCACGATATTGATTCTTCCTACCCATGAGCATGGAATGTTCTTCCATTTGTTTGTATCCTCTTTTATTTCATTGAGCAGTGGTTTGTAGTTCTCCTTGAAGAGGTCCTTCATATCCCTTGTAAGTTGGATTCCTAGGTATTTTATTCTCTTTGTAGCAATTATGAATGGGTGTTTACTCATGATTTGGCTCTCCGTTTGTCTGTCATTGGTGTATAGGTATACTTGTGATTTTTGCACATTGAGTTTTTATCCTGAGACTTTGCTGAAGTTGCTTATCAGCTTAAGGAGATTTTGGGCTGAGACGATGGGGTTTTCTAGATATACAATCATGTCATCTGCAAACAGGGACAATTTCACTTCCTCTTTTCCTAATTGAATGCCCTTTATTTCCTTCTCCTGCCTGATTGCCCTGGCCAGAACTTCCAACACTATGTTGAATAGGAGTGGTGAGAGAGGACATCCCTGTCTTGTGCCAGTTTTCAAAGGGAATGCTTCCAGTTTTTGTCCATTCCGTATGATATTGGCTGTGGGTTTGTCCTAGATAGCTCTTATTATTTTGAGATATGTCCCATCAATACCTAATTTATTGAGAGTTTTTAGCATGAAGGATTGTTGAATTTTGTCAAAAGCCTTTTCTCCGTCTATTGAGATAATCATGTGGTTTATGTCTTTGGTTCAGTTTATATGCAGGATTACGTTTATTGATTTTCGTATGTTGAACCAGCCTTGCATCCCAGGGATGAAGCCCACTTGATCATCATCATAAGCTTTTTGATGTGTTGCTGGATTTGGTTTGCCAGTATTTTATTGAGGATTTTTGCATCAATGTTCATCAAGGATATTGGTCTAAAATTCTCTTTTTTGGTTGTGTCTCTGCCAGGCTTTGGTATCAGGATGATGCTGGCCTCATAAAATGAGTTAGGGAGGATTCCCTCTTTTTCTATTGATTGGAATAGTTTCAGAATGAGTGGTACCAGCTCCTCCTCGTAACTCTGGTAGAATTCGGCTGTGAATCCATCTGGTCCTGGACTTTTTTTGGTTGGTAAGCTATTAATTATTGCCTCAATTTCAGAGCCTGTTATTGGTCTATTCAGAGATTCAGCTTCTTCCTGGTTTAGTCTTGGGAGGGTGTATGTGTCGAGGAATTTATCCATTTCTTCTAGATTTTCTAGTTTATTTGCACAGAGGTATTTATAGTATTCTCTGATGGTAGTTTGTATTTCTGTGGGATCGGTGGTTATATCCCCTTTGTCATTTTTTATTGCATCTATTTGATTCTTCTCTCTTTTCTTCTTTATTAGTCTTGCTAGCAGTGTATCAGTTTTGTTGATCTTTTCAAAAAACCAGCTCCTGGATTCACTGATTTTTTGAAGGGTTTTTTTGTGTCTCTATTTCCTTCAGTTCTGCTCTACTCTTGGTTATTTCTTGCCTTCTGCTAGCTTTTGAATGTGTTTGCTCTTGCTTCTCTAGTTCTTTTAATTGTGATGTTAGGGTGTCAATTTTAGATCTTTCTTGCTTTCTCTTGTGGGCATTTAGTGCTATAAATTTCCCTCTACACACTGCTTT
Organism: Pan paniscus; assembly: GCF_029289425.2. Classification (NCBI taxonomy): domain Eukaryota; kingdom Metazoa; phylum Chordata; class Mammalia; order Primates; family Hominidae; genus Pan; species Pan paniscus. The sequence goes on from NC_073259.2 coordinate 67,487,213, forward strand.
GAATGTGTCCCAGAGATTCTGGTATGTTGTGTCTTTGTTCTCGTTGGTTTCAAAGAACATCTTTATTTCTGCCTTCATTTCGTTATGTACCCAGTAGTCACTGAGGAGCAGGTTGTTCAGTTTCCATGTAGTTGAGCGGTTTTGAGTGAGTTTCCTAATCCTGAGTTCTAGTTTGATTGCACTGTGGTCTGAGAGACAGTTCATTATAATTTCTGTTCTTTTACATTTGCTGAGGAGTGTTTTACTTCCAACTATGTGGTCAATTTTGGAATAGGTGTGGTGTGGTGCTGGAAAGAATGTATATTCTGTTGATTTGGGGTGGAGAGTTCTGTAGATGTCTATTAGGTCCGCTTGGTGCAGAGCTGAGTTCAATTCCTGGATATCCTTGTTAACTTTCTGTCTCGTCGATCTGTCTAATGTTGACAGTGGGGTGTTAAAGTCCCCCATTATTATTGTATGGGAGTCTAAGTCTCTTTGTAGGTCACTAAGGGCTTGCTTTATGAATCTGGGTGCTCCCGTATTGGGTGCATATATATTTAGGATAGTTAGTTCTTCTTGTTGAATTGATCCCTTTACCATTATGTAATGGCCTTCTTTGTCTCTTTTGATCTTTGTTGGTTTAAAGTCTGTTTTATCAGAGACTAGGATTGCAACCTCTGCCTTTTTTTGTTTTCCATTTGCTTGGTAGATCTTCCTCCATCCCTTTATTTTGAGCCTATGTGTGTCTCTGCACATGAGATCGGTTTCCTGAATACAGCACACTGATGGGTCTTGACTCTTTATCCAATTTTCCAGTCTGTGCCTTTTAATTGGAGCATTTAGCCCATTTACATTTAAGGTTAGTATTGTTATGTGTGAATTTGATTCTGTCATCATGATGTTAGCTGGTTATTTTGCTCGTCAGTTGATGCAGTTTCTTCCTAGCCTTGATGATCTTTACAATTTGGCATGTTTTTGCAGTGGCTGGTACCGGTTGTTGCTTTCCATGTTTAGTGCTTCCTTCAGGAGCTCTTTTAGGGCAGGCCTGGTGGTGACAAAATCTCTCAGCATTTGCTTGTCTGTAAAGTATCTTATTTCTCCTTCACTTATGAAGCTTAGTTTGGCTTGATATGAAATTCTGGGTTGAAAATTCTTTTCTTTAAGAATGTTTAATATTGGCCCCCACTCTCTTCTGGCTTGTAGAGTTTCTGCCGAGAGATCATCTGTTAGTCTGATGGGCTTCCCTTTTTGGGTAACCCGACCTTTCTCTCTGGCTGCTCTTAACATTTTTTTTCCTTCATTTCAACTTTGGTGAATCTGACAATTATGTGTCTTGGAGTTGCTCTTCTCGAGGAGTATCTTTGTGGCATTCTCTGTATTTCCTGAATTTGAATGTTGGCCTGCCTGGCTAGACTGGGGAAGTTCTCCTGGATAATATCCTGCAGAGTGTTTCCCATCTTGATTCCATTCTCCCCGTCACTTTCAGGTACACCAATCAGACCTAGATTTGGTCTTTTCACATAGTCCCATATTTCTTGGAGGCTTTGTTCATTTCTTTTTATTCTTTTTTCTCTAAACTTCTCTTCACGCTTCATTTCATTCATTTCGTCTTCCATCGCTGACACCCTTTCTTCCAGTTGATCGCATCGGTTACTGAGGCTTGTGCATTTGTCACGTAGTTCTCGAGCCTTGGCTTTCAGCTCCATCAGCTCCTTTAAGGACTTGTCTGCATTGGTTATTCTAGTTATCCATTCGTCTAATTTTTTTTTCAAAGTTTTTAACTTCTTTGCCATTGGTTCGAACTTCCTCCTTTAGCTCGGAGTAGTTTGATCTTCTGAAGCCTTCCTCTCTCAACTCGTCAAAGTCATTCTCTGTCCAGCTTTGTTCTGTTGCCGGTGAGGAGCTGTGTTCCTTTGGAGGAAGAGAGGCACTCTGATTTTTAGAGTTTCTGGTTTTTCTACTCTGTGTTTTCCCCATCTTTGTGGTTTTATCTACCTTTGGTCTTTGATGATGGTGACATACAGATGGGTTTTTGGTGTGGATGTCCTTTCTGTTTGTTAGTTTTCCTTCTAACAGTCAGGACCCTCAGCTGCAGGTCTGTTGGAGTTTACTGGAGGTCCACTCCAGACCCTGTTTGCCTGGGTATCAGCAGTGGTGGCTGCAGAACAGCGGATATTGGTGAACTGTAAATTCTGCTGCCTGATCGTTCCTCTGGAAGTTTTGTCTCAGAGGAGTACCTGGCCGTGTGATGTGTCAGTCCGCCCCTACTTGGGGGTGCCTCCCAGTTAGGCTACTTGGGGGTCAGGGACCCACTTGAGGAGGCAGTCTGCCCATTCTCAGATCTCAAGCTGTGTGCTGGAAGAACTACTACTCTCTTCAAAGCTGTCAGACAGGGACATTTAAGACTGCAGAGGTTATTGCTGTCTTTTGTTTGTCTGTGCCCTGCCCCCAGAGGTGGAGCCTACAGAGGCAGGCAGGCCTCCTTGATCTGTGGTGGGCTCCACCCAGTTTGAGCTTCCGGGCCGCTTTGTTTACCTATTCAGGCCTGAGCAGTGGCGGGCGCACCTCCCCCAGCCTCGCTGCTGCCTTGCAGTTTGATCTCAGACTGCTGTGCTAGCAATGAGTGAGGCTCCATGGGCATAGGACCCTCCAAGCCAGTAGTGGGATATAATCTCCTGGTGTGCCATTTGTTAAGCCCGTTGGAAGAGTGAATAGGAACAGCTCCAGTCTACAGCTACCAGCGTGAGCGATGCAGAAGACGGGTGATTTCTGCATTTCCAACTGAGGTACCGGGTTCATCTCACTGGGGAGTGCCGGACAGTGGGTGCAGGACAGTGGGTGAAGTGCACCGTGCGTGAGCCGAAGCAGGGCAAGGCGTCGCCTCACCCAGGAAATGCAAGGGGTCAGGGAATTCCCTTTCCTAGTCAAAGAAAGGGGTGACAGACGACACCTGGAAAATAGAGCCATCTGATATTTACTCCCCAGTGTGACTTGGTTTCTTCTACATGCTGTCAGGTACAAAATAAATCAAAAGACACATTTTAGAAAATTGTTTCTTAGTGGGAAATGTCAATCAATATGGAGTGAAAACCTTAAAATTTAGTTAAAAACTTTACCAATTGCATGCTCGGGATACATGACTGAGAAAAAGGCTAGGAACATGTATAGTATACAAAAGAATTTCAGAATATGCAAAGATTTTAGGACTTATCCTTTGTGACTGCCAAGAAGTTAAAGAAATAAGTGGTGCTGGTGCTAAGGAATTAAACTGAAGACCTGTCTTGAGAAATGAAAGTCTGAACTGTTGTAGAGAAATCCTATAGAGAGGGAGATCGACGATGCAGCACTGATGGAGGGAGGTCTGAGGTGAGGCAGAGTGCATAGGTGTAGGGATTAGCTTTAACAAGGTAAGGAAGGAACTGTAGCTGGGAGAGGCAGAACAATTTTGATTGGACAATAATAGTGGATGATTGAGTTTATAAGCAATAAAATCATTATTTTTCATTGAAGTCATATGCTGTGGCAGATAAGGGAAGAACACAGCCACCCAGAGGTACTGAGGGTTTGTAGAAATGATAACTATCAAGGAGTGACAAAACGATTGAAGTGCAGTAGATAAAACATGTTGGCAGATCAGCAGTTAAAGATTTAACCAAAGTCCAAGAACCTACATTTCTCACTTACATTAAACTTGTTTCCTACGGTGGTGTTGATAGCATTGACTGATTTTCTTAGAAAAACAAAGCAAAACAAAATCTGTGTCTATAACCAAACGTCTTATTCATTCATCAGCTTTCCAAATCAAATAATTCTAAATTCCAAGTGAGTAGCATTTTCCTGGTGCTTAAGTCAGTGCTATACTTACTCTCTGGTCTTCAGGACTCAGCTCAGACATCAGCATTTCTGTATTGTATGTGCTCCATTCCCAACTCCGGTTGATGAAATACTCCAACATGGAAACAGTTCTTAAAAGCCGATTCATGAGCTTTGTCATCCTGAGATAACCATCAGATAGGAGTAAATATCAGCGCACCACTTCCCTGTCACTCTACAGGGATGTATGAGAAATTATTTTTAAGAAAATACAAAAATTATCCCTGTCTACCATTCCTCATTAAAATTCTTCTTCTTTTTTCTCCTTCCACATTAACTCTCTATTCATTCAACAGAAAAAGAAAAGGGCTGGATCTAAAGGAGCTTGTTCTGTTAGGCATTTAATACCAGACTCCTTTTCTAACACCTATTTCTCAAGAATAGCAAACCTATTTTAAAAGTGAGCCAAGTATTCAGCTTGAATTACATACTGTTCATTTTTTGAATTCTGATGTAGACAATTAGAAAACTTTCTCATCTTTCTTTTTGAGACAGGGTCTTACTCTGTCACCCAGGCTGGAGCGCAGTGGGGCCCAGCTAATTTTTTGTATATTTTGTAGATAGGGTTTTGCCGTGTTGCCCAGGCTGGTCTTGAACTCCTGGGCTCAAGGGAGCCAGCTGCCTTCGCCTCCCAAAGTGTTGGGATTGCAGGCATGAGCCACTGCACCTGGCCTTATTTCTCATTTTTATTGTACTTTCTTGTATTTTAAAAAGTTGATAGGATCTGAGGTCTTAGTATCTAACTTTTGGGCAGAAGTGTTGACTGTATTAGTGTTTGGTGAATCAAAAGCAGTTGTCAATCATAGTGGAGATTAAAAAAAAAAAACTTCTTGTTGATAACCTATTCTGTGTTAGGCACAGTCCTGATACTTTCACAAAGTATTCTCTCTGCTAATTTTGATATCATCTTTGTTAGGTAAGTCTGCAGTTTTACAAATGAGTAACATAAGCTTAAGATAAAAAGTGTCAAAGTCAAATTCCAACGCAGTTTTAACTGACCTCAAAAAACCTGCACTGTGTAATCTCACTACCCTGTGTCCCATTACACAAGATGAACCACACTGTCCATTCTTGTGGTCAGGACTTGGACCAGATCTTCTTTGTGCACCTCCCAACTTTATAACAATTTACAAAAAACTTTCATATACAATCTTACTTGATCCTAACAATATGGCTGTAAGATAGTCAGGATGTATATTATGTATCTCCATATTGCAGAGAGATTATGCTCAAGGTCCCATAGCTAATCCCCAACCTAGGTCTTTTAGCTACAAATCACTTTTGGCCTGTAAAGCACTTGATTTGTAGTTAACCAGTCTTGGCAGTAGTGATTACTATAGTTGGCTCAGTAATTATGATGCTATTGTGGGGATTTGGTCTTACTTCTGGTCAAAGTTAATGCCCATGTACTTAATGACTCATGAGGTATTTCTCTTACTGTATCATAGGAAATTTCTTAGGCATGAGGTAGACATCATTGTGCCTGATATAAGCACCATAATAGGGTTCCACTTTACTATTATCTAAATCTTTAGTCATTCTCCAACTCTGATGCAATTGATATGATTTCAATACATTTATTTTAATTGTTAAAAATAACGGTTGGACATGATATCATTGGATGTACAGAACTATATCAACCTAATGATATGTTTTAGAAAAAATACTTGTATTACTCCCAGATAGAGAAGGTCTTTATTGTTTGTCTGAGACAGGGTCTCGCTTTATTGCCCAGGCTGGAGTGCAGTGGCTCAATCATGACTCACTGCAGCCTTGACCTCCTGGGTTCAAGCAATCTTCTGCCTCAGACTCCTGAGTAGCTGGGACTACAGGCACATGCCACCATGCCTGGACAACGTTTTTAAGTTTTATTTTTGTAGTGATGGGGTCTCACTATGTTGCCTAGTCTGGTCTTGAAGTCCTGGGCTTAAGTGATACTCCTTCCTCAGCCTCCAAAATTGCTGGGGTTACAGGTGTGAGCCACCACACCCAGCCAAGAAGGTCTTCTTAATACCCAAAATGCAAAAGCTGAAGGAAAACAATGATTCAATTTACCACATAAAAATTTTAAACATCTTTAGTATTAATAGGGATTATTATATTCTAAGCACTCATATTAAACTATATAAAATAGGTTACGATTACTGTGCCCATTTTACAGAAGAGGAAGTTAGGATTTAGGGAGATGAAGTAATTTAGGGCTCTAATGGCTAAATTGGTGAAGCCAGGATTTAAATCCTATAAACCTGACTCCAAACTCCATGTTCCTAAGCCCTGCATTATATGTATCTTCACTGATATTACAAAAAGCTTTATAGTCAAAGCTAAAAAGAAACAGACCTGGAGAAAATATATGAAATATGTATTCACACACACATGTTCCCATACATTAATAAGGACAACCCAGTAGGAAAATAGGGAGCAGAAGCAGGCAACACACAGAGGGGAAAACTTAAATGTCCAATAAATGAATGAAAGTCCAGCCCCTCCAGCAATCATGAATGCAAATCAAAAAAACAAAAAGATGTCATTCCTTATGAGTTTGACAATTCAGAAGTTGATTTTTACAAAGTATTCTTACCCTCATTAAGAGGGTAAGACATACTGTTTTGTACCCCTTGGCCGGGCGCGGTGGCTCATGCCTGTAATCCCAGCACTTTGGGAGGCCGAGGCGGGTGAATTGCTTGAGGTCAGGAGTTCAAGACCAGCCTGGTCAAGATGGTGAAACCCCATCTCTGCTAAAAATACAAAAATTAGCCAGGCACAGTGGCGGGCGCCTGTAATCCCAGCTACTCGAGAGGCTGAGGCAGGAGAATCGCTTGAACCCAGGAGGCAGAGGTTGCAGTGAGCTGAGATCTCGCCACTGCACTCTAGCCTAGGTGACAAAGCAAGACTCCATCTCAAAACAAAAAAGAAAAAAAGAAAAAAAAAGACTTTTGTACCCTTCATACACTGTTGTGGTAGTGCCAATTGACAGTCTCTTCCTTAGGGAGGGTCACCTGGCACTAGTCACAAACTCCACATACTCTTCAATCCAGCAGTCTCCCTCCTCAGCATCCTCTCCTGACACAGGCACATTCTACAAAAAGGCATGCACACTGATATTCATTGCCCTATTGTTTGCAGTAGAAAAAAAAGACAACACTGGGCAGAATGACTTAGATTTTCATGGAAAATTAGTGGAAAAAGTTGTAAAACATGTACAATTGATTTATATACACACATACCCCCCTACTGCAAAGCAAACTATGTACGTCCATATATGGATGTAAAAGCATAGAAGAGTATACACAAGCACACCTGGAGCAGGAAAGGGTCTAGAAGGATTTCAGCTTTTTCTGCCATAAAGATTATTGCTAAAATACATACCACACAACAAACCAACCCATTTCCCACAAATATTACTGTTTGACTTCTCACAAGATACATATAGATTTTTATTGTGTCTCTTCCTTCTGTGTTTCTCTTTTTTCCTAACTGAACTTTGTGCTTTATGCAGGCCCTCTTCCAATCCTGATATATTTTAAAACCTTTAGCATTTCTGCCTACAATATTTGGGTTTTCTTCTTTTCCTGTCTTTATTTAATAAGCCCCATACAAATATTTTCCCCATAATCACAATGTTTCCTTTTCACCTTGCTCAAGAACTGAGTTATGAGCTCCAAATGAGGTCTCTAAAAATTTAGATAAACTCTACATTGGCTAAGTTTTAGTCATTTGCACTGCTAATAAAGATGACAAACATGCTGAAGAAGACTTCTTCCCTTATAAAGGGGCTAGCAAAGAAGGCAATACTGTTCATACTTCTGATTCTTGATCACGAGAATTGCCTTAGGCAATTATAACAATGACTCCTCTGACACATAATATTATTCAAGCGAGACAGATAAAGGCGTATGTCCTGTGTCACACAGCTAGGTGGTGACAGCTGCCTTAGCATCAGCACACTGTGTTCCCTCTAATTTCTTCACTCATCTCTAGGTGGCAGTAAATCTGGTTCCGAATACTGACTTTGAGACTCGGCTTTCTCCACATCCTTCCTGTCACTTCCTTTGAGACTAATTCAGATTCTTTCCTTAGCTTCTATTTCCCCATTTGTAAAATTGGGATGATGAGGATATTTTCCTTGGGTAGCTGTGACAATGAAAATGGGATCATCATGCATCAGCCTTAGCCCCACGAGTGCCACAGTAAACTCTCAGTAAGTGAGGTTGTCATCATTATTGTATATTTAAGATTATCTACCTATTCAGAAAACCCTAGTGACAGAGTCTCAGTTGCTTTTCTTTTCGCATGAATGATTACTTGCTGAATTCATCAACCTCTTTAACATTTACCTTCCTTTATTGTGCTGGAACATTTTTAATGTCTTTTGTGGCTTCTCACTATGACTGCTTTGTTCAAAACTTATACAGGTCGAGTATCCTTTATGTGAAATGCTTGGGCCAGAAGTGTTTTGGGTTTTGATTGTTTTCAGATTTTGGAATATTTGCATATATGTAATGAGCTATCTTGGGGATGGGACCCATGTCTAAACACAAAATTCATTTCTGTTTCATACACACTTAGCCATATACACAGAGCCTGAAGGTAATCTTATATAATATTTTAAATAATTTTATGCATGAAACAGTTTTGAATGTCTTTTGACTGCGACCCATCACATGAGGTAAGGTATGTGGAATTTTCCACTTGTGGCATCATGTCAGCACTCAAAACATTTTGGATTTTGGAGAATTTCAGATTTTGGATTTTCAGATTAGGTGTGTTCAATCTGTATATATGGGTAAGATTCAGTTGTCTCCTTTAATCCTCGGCTGAAGGAAGCACTAAAGATTTTGGGGCCTTAATCTCCCATGCAGTGACACTCTCAAAGCCATTGACTCAGCTTCTCACCTGGGCTTCCTTCCAGTGAGCCGCAGATAGCAGTCATAGATAATGGCAGGGGCCCGGTGGCTGACCGCATTCCAGTACTGTGATGTGAAGCTGTTGCTGGTAAAATTAGCATTTGGCCTCCTGAAAGGTCTCTCAAATGGGATTTTTTCAAAGGTTGCCAAGACTTGGACTCCTGGGGAAAAAAGAAAGTAAGTGCTAGAGGAGAAAAGGAGAGGAAAGCATTTGTAATGGGTCAAAACAATAAAGACGAAGGATTTGCTGTGTAGAGTCAAGAATCAATTTCTGAGAACAATATAAAGATTTTTGTGCTGGGCAAATGGTTATCTGCAAACTGAAACAGTGTGAATGGGTTAATAATTGGATTCTTTAGTTGAAACATTTACTGTAAAACAAATTATTGGGGAAACACTTGTCAATACAAGGAGGTACTGTTCAGAAAAACATGAATCTGCCTTTAATTCTAAGGTCATCCAGTCTATTCTGAAAGCCCCGAGACAGAGGCGAGAGACCTTATTTCCCTGGCTGGACCATTACTTTCAGAACCATTTAGAAAGTTTCTTAACATTTTATTTGAATCTTTATTAAAGGTTTAAGTAAAAGATTCTAAAGATTCTCAAGGCAAGATTTCTTTGTGTTAGTTTACTTCAAATACTTCTCTGGGAATGTGTTAGACTCAATTGTCCACTCTGGTATCCAGAGTTTTATTCATAATAGTATTTTTCTTTTTATATTATTACTTAGATTAAGCTTAAGAACTTTTTATGTACATTTGTGAATTCAGTAGTTGTTTCCAAAAGATATTCATTTGAATTCAATTTTATTTAATGTATGTAGGTTTTTTTCAAAGCATATGCCTAAGCTCATTATTCAATTATGATGATATCACTTATTATGGTAATATGATTATTGCCCTCCTTAAAAAAATACCAGCTAAAATCTATCTGAAAATATAAATCCTATACAAAGAAGAGTCTCAAGAATCACCTGGTTCATAGGCATTTATTGAAACATTTGTGGCATTATTAAAACATTTGGTTCTGATAGCGTAAGAGATTCTGATCTCAACACTGACATTCTGATGTATATATCCATATACCTGTTCAACATTTCCATCTGGATGTGTAATAGACATTCACATTTAACAGCTCTAAAATTGGCCTCCTGATACTCCCACTACCAACCACCCCCTTCCCAATGCATACACAAACTTGCTTCTTCACTAATCTTCTACCTCTAACCAAATGGTAATTCAGTTTTTTTAGTAGTTCAGCCAAAAACTTTGGGGTCATCCTTGATTCTTCTCTTTAACAACCCACACACAATTCAACAAAATCTATCAGCCTTCTGTTTGAAAAATACCCAGAATCATAATTTCCACCTTCTGTGTCTCTGATCCAAACCACTACTGTAGCCTGGAGTGTTGCAGTACTGTCCTAAATGGTCTCTGCCACTACCCTTGTACTCCTACAGTCTGACCTCCATGTGGCAGCCGGAGTGATTCTTGTAAAATGTAACTCAGAATATATTACAGATACTTCTCCATTCAGAGCCCTTCAGTGGAATCTCATCTCATTTGGAGGCAAAGCCATGGTCTGGAAGGCTTTGCACACTCTGCATCCTCACTCTCTCTGCCCACCACTCTGACTTTATCTCCTACCATTCTCCCCCTCAGTGCTTCTGCTGCAGCCATACTGGCCTCCTTGCTGTCCTTGAATATGATTAAAGAGCTGTAGCACTTATTGTTTCTTCAACTTGGAATATCTCCTCCACATGTCCCTCTGATTTGCCCCCTCACTTCTTTCAGGTCTCTGCTAAGATGACACCTTATCAGGGAGACTTTCCTTGGCCATCACATATAAAATAGCAGCCTTCCCACATCACTATTTACTTCTTTAGTCTGTTTTATTTTTTTGCAGTCTCTCAACCATATCTGATGTATATTTCTCCTAAGATTTAAGTACCATAACAAAATTTTGTCTGTTTTGTTTCAACCTATATAGTACCTTGAAAGTGGCTGGCAGGTAATCAGTGCCCAATAAATATTTTTTGACTAAATGAGTGAATAAATAGCTCAGCAACATACAATTACTTTCCATTTCCTAAATCCATACCAATCCTTCTTTTAGTCATTACAAATACATTTATTTAGCATTTAACACTTGCTAGGCATCGTGGTAGGTGCTGAGGTAAAAAAAAAAAAAATATATATATATATATATATATATATATATGATATATTCCCTGTCTTTAAGGAATTGGCAATTTGGTGGGAGATGTGGACAGTTTATGATTGCAATATTTTGCCTGAGTATTCTGCTAGAGATCAGTACAGAGTATTCTGCTCTGGAGGAAGACAAAAGAAGCCTCTAGCTCTGTCTGGGTGCCAGGAAGGGGAGGGGTGAGGCTGGGTTAGGAAAGGCTTTCTGAGAAAGCTGTCCAAATGGTAATAGCAAGCGTTTACTGAAATGTTCACCGTTCTAATCACTGTGCTAAGCACTTTATCTCATTAAATCCTCCCAAGAGCTCCCTGGAATAGAATAATTATTATTCTCATTGACAGATCAAAAAAAAAAAGATCTACAGGGAGAAACTGAGTGACTTTTTCAAGTTGATACAACTAGTAACTAGTGGAGTCTACTAAATGGTAGGACCCATACCAGCATATAACATCTGTGTGGGCATGGATTTCTGTTTAGTGATGTATCCATAGCCCAAGAATAATGCCTATTTAATGAATACAGGAGTGAATGAATGAGCTAAGATTTGAATCCAAGTCTATTAGATCTTAAAGCCCAAGACTTTTAACCATTAAGCTACTGTCTTTCTGATCAGAAGGACAAGTAGAAATTCATGCACATGTAGAAAGTTTAATTTGGCAATTGAAAACTGCACTTCTACATCCTCATAGGTCAAAGAAGAATTTAAATGAAAAATGCTTAATGCTTAGAGAGTAATAACATAAACATCATACAACTAAATGTGTGGGATACAGCCAAAGTGGCATTTGAGCGAAATATAAAGCCATAAATGCATGTATTAGAAAAGCCGAATATTCGTGAGCTATATTTCTAAGTTAAAGAGAAGAAAGAAATAATCAAAGAAAACAGGAGGAAGGAGAAAATAGAGATAAGGCAATATATCAATGCAGTAGAAAATGAAGCAACATAGTAAAGAATCAATAAAGCCAGAAGTTGGTTTTTTGAAAAAAATAATAAACCCTTTGGAGAAGACACACAACTATTATGAATTAAAAGAGAAACATAATTATAAATACAGTTTAGGACAAAAAAATTGATGTAATGTGAAAAATTTTATGTGAATACATTTTAAAACAAATTATTAGAAAAAGAGACAAATATAATTTACTAAAACTGATTCCAGTAGAAACTGAAAGCCTGCAAAATTCTTTAACTATTGAAGCAATACAGAATCCTCTCACAACAAAATTACAAATCCAGATAATTTATAGGTAATTTTACCAAGTTTCCAAGGAATAGATTGCTCCAATATTACACAAACACTTTCAGAGAATAGAAAACAACAAGGGAAATATTAGCAAACTGAATTAAACAGAATATAAAAAAGATAATATGCTATGACCAACTTGGGTTTATCCTAAAAATGGCAGGATAGTTTAAAATTTGAAGAGTCTCAAGAATCACCGGTTCATAGGCATTTATTAAAACATATGTGGCATTATTAAAACATTTGGTTCTGTGCATAACCAAAAGTTATGCACAGGTTGATAGCATAAGAGATTCTGATATCCCATGTTCACCGACCCAGCTGTCTGTCACTCCTTGTAATGTCACCTGAGGCTATGTATGTTCAACCTCCTATGGCATGGCTACTGCTCCTAGTAGGAAGCATTTTGATCCCTCTTAACCCTGGTAGGAAACACAAACTAATTTAATTTGAATGCAACATCAGATTAATTAGTAATAGCTTCCAGAAATGCTATATTAGATGGGAATCTAGAACAGAGCCTTGGCACAGGGAGAAACAATGTTGTATCAGCCAACAATGTTTGCTATAGGTGTAAGAGGAGGAGAGAAAAATACCTGCATGCCAGGTATTTTCCATTCTTGGAAAAGCATTTTTGAATTCAAAGCCTATTATAAAATGAGCCACAGTGTCTAGCTGCCCTGCAATAGAACTCTCAGTGCGGCACCATGGCTTACCACTGGAATGTGTAGAGGTAGTGTTACCTATGTAACAGGGAAAGAAAGTGTGCATTAGTAGGTAGTAAGAAATCCTACAGAATAGCCAAACTCCCTACTTTAACTTTCTACCATCATTAGATGTTTAAGTTGTACTCAACTCTATTTCCATGGTTTTATACATTGAACAGATCCAATCCTTTACATTCAGACAGATCAATCATTTGTATAGTACAGGGTTTCTCTGTTTCACCAAGCATCGAGAATCATCTAGATGCTTATTAAAAATATAGTTTCCTCAGCACCACCCAAGACCTTGGTCCCAGGGTTCAAGGAATCTGGGTGTTGTTTTTATTTCTCCCATAGTGCTTCCTATTCACTTTTACAAATCGCTAGTGGAGTGGTTATTGAACACCTGAGAGGCAAGCTGCATAAATTAATGATCAGTATGATGGACTCAATAACAAAGGATTAATATCACCTAACTTTTCTAGCTCATTGGTCATTGATGATGTCGCATTCTCAGTGACATATCAAGAAGGGAAGGGGTGTGTGTAGGAGCCACTGCTCCAACAGGGAGGAGTATTTCAGTATTTTATCACTGACATTCTTTATAACTGCCAACTTTTGCTTTGTTTCATCATTTTAAAAATCGCTATAGCCAATGGACCCCTTACTGCTTACAATCATGTACATGTTGCCACTGACTCCTTTCTTTGGTAACCACAGTACATTCTAGTTAACTCTCACACATTTACAATTTCTCATTATTTTGTCTCTTTACTTACTTTTTGTCTTTCTCCCCATATAAGCTCTAAGCTCCATGACACACTTTGTCAACTTTTTCTCTGTGCCAGACACTAGTAATTATAGAGTTACATAGCTAAAGTACTTACCCATTTTGTGCCAATTGCAGGGATTCATGTTACCAGATGTAATGTGGTAGACTAATGTTGACTTAGGTCTGGAAAATGAAATAAAAATTAGATAAGTACAACAAAATGGAAAACTAATGAGAGAAAAATAAGGAAAAATAATATTTAGACAGAGTGGTTTCAGTAATTCATCTGATTAAGGCAACCTATGAAAGGCTTCCATCGTTCATTCTTTCTCTGGGTTAATACGCAAAATGGAAGAAGACTAGGAAAAGCGTGTGTGTGTGTGTGTGTGTGTGTGAAAGAGATGTTAAATAGGAGTGACATATTATGGAGTACATATATGTGAGTTCACATAAGAAAAATTTAATTTACTAACAGACCCAAATATATGAACAACCTATTTTTTTTCCTTTGTACCAGGAAGCTTCCCCACACATCGTGACTGAACTTTTGGCATTTACCAGAGTTCAATTAAAAAAAAATTCTGTCATTTCATCAGCTTCTATCTCCTTTGCCCTAAAAGAGAAAGCTGAATTTTAGACTACTGAATAGAAAGAAAAGCCTTTTGGTTATCAAGAATTTTATGGTTAAGTGATTTAAAGGTTTTATTACTTTATGAGTAGCCAAGTACTAAACTGTATTTATAAAACAACTCAATGCATATATGATGGCATATTAGGAACTCTATAAAATATTGAAATACACACTTTCACACATTTGGGGTCTTGTACAATGAAATGCCTATATTTGGAAAATGGGCCTAATATATTCACTCTGCCCCTCATGAAGTCTTTGAAAGCCCACTTGAGCATCCACACCTGTGAACTGCAGTATACCATCCTACAGCTAGCATGAGATTGACGACTGTATCAACTGGAATTACGTCTGCCACAGCCATTGGAGTAGCTTTTATGGCCCGAAGAAACCCTTTCCCAGTCTGCATAGGAAAAAGAACATAAAATATTAAACCAGGTCTTAAATAATAGCTGGGGCTAAAGTATGTATCATCAAACTGGTTATACTAGTGCAATAAGTGAAAACAGCTAACATTGATCCACTGCTTACCAGGTTCTTATGCTAAGTCTGACTTCCTCAGCCTATCCTACCTTCCCAGCCAAGTGCATGCATCTCCAGCATTTTCATGAACTACTAGTGTTCCTCACGTTCCTTTAGGGAATAAAATTCCTCAAATTTGTGAGAGGTTAATAAACTCAATTAACGAACACCAAGAATAAACTTTTACATCTTAAATATTAATTCATAAGACATGTTAAGAATTAAGGTTATACAAATTTCCCATTAATTTTCCCATTAACATTTGTTTACCATTTCCTTGATGATTTTGTTTTCTGCTAGGGTTTATTAACTTACAAGCAATAGTAGGCACTAAAAGTTTAAGAAATACTTATTTGAAAAACATTAATTGGTGAAATTCCACCATTAATAAAAGAAAACTTTTTTTTTGGCTTGGAAAAATTGCCTTATTATTTACTTTTTATTCAGTATCTTAGTTCACCTCACAGATCACTGATGTTATATAGATGCAAGAATTAGGAATTATTCATGTTAATAATTGGTTGAGTTTATGAAATTGATTCTTTGTGCTTTGCATGTTTCCAACATTGATTTGCAACGATTAGCACTTTCTTATGTTACTCAGTTCTGTTTTCTTATAACTAGCTCCCCTTCTTTTGGACATAAGAAACCAATTTAGAACATTTTAGAAAATGTAAATAAATATGTAGCTTTGCATATAATGAAAGCCGTTTTGGGATCATGTTAAAATAATGATGTTCTAAGTCACTAAATGTTCACCCCAACTGAACTTTTGTAGAAGAAAGAGTTGAAGGCAGGTGGGAAACCGAAAGAAAGGGGCTGCTAGAAAAATCAGAAATCGGAAGGAAGATCTTTGTCACTGTTATAATTCACTGTCTCATATTTGTATTGCAATTCATGTTGAACCTAGTTCTGGGAGGAACAGAGTCAGAGTCTGAATCGCAGTCTAAATCCCTAATAAAATTTAAACTCATTTAGATCACTGATTTCCTATTCATTGTACAGAAGAATGAAGTGGGGTTTAGACCCTAAATGCTTCAGTGTGAGCTGTGAAGCCCCACAGCTTGGCTGGATCAATCTGGACTTCGGGCAGATGCGCACTAAGGGCTGCTTACCTAGAGGAGCCACGTTTCTCCTGGTAAGATATTATTGAAAAGATGTTGCCTATATTCATGGATTTTTGTATTTGAAAAATTTGCTCCAATTGGTAGTTCTCTTTCTTGTATTCATTAAAAATTATTGATGTATATCTCTTTTCTACACACGCACATAAACTCTTTCATGTGTTTTATAATCAAGAATTTAATAATCTTTGAAGATATTTTTACGGCATCCTCAATTCACTGCACTAATTCATGAGATTATAAACTGCAAAAAGGAGGAAATACCCCCATCTTGTGGTAACTAAAGAAAAGTCCTTGATGCTCAAAGACTTCAAAAATAAAACTCCTAAATAGTAACTGATAGCACATTACCTCTGTTTTTCTGATAAAAAATTCTCAAAGAATAATTTCATCCTGCCTGTATATTACAATCAGAACAATTAAAATAATATGCCTCAGTTATTAGTAAAGTAACATTTATGTTTTTGGATCAATGAAGCTAAGCCAGCACTAAGAATTTTGTTACTATTCCTCTACTACATTTCAGGGAGTTATTTCTTCATCATTATACATACCGCAATAATGATTCCATTAGGTCCATTTATATTATCAACCCAACCCTAAAAGAAAGAAGATTTCTATTGGTTACACATTTCAGAAAATTGTTTTATCTTTGGAACATCTGCAGTCTAATCTTAATAAATTTCAAACAAGAGCACTGAGATCCCAGCCAATAGAACTATCTAATTCAGTATTATTAAGATCTCAAAAGATAATGGCAAAGCATTGGCCATTTTCTGTACTTTATTTGACTGTGCAAAAATTAGAATTTTGCCAGCATTGTTTTTCTTAGCAGGAATCATGAATGGTTTTGTGGTGTTTTATGACCTCTTATGGACTAAATTGGACCTTGTCCTTATATCATGATCTGCTAAGCAATTCACCAACCATACTTCTCCACCTTAGTCCTGATTTCAGCCTCCTTAGGAGAACATTGAAAACATGATTTGTGTTAATGGCCCATTTCTTAACATTTTTTACCAGCTATAGAGTCCATGCCAGATATATATACATATATATATATATGTGTGTGTGTGTGTGTCTGTGTGTATATTGACTTACTTAAAGATGTTACAGAGATTATGTTTAAGAGCAGCTAGAGGGAAATGTGTTTTTAAGTTTGTTTCTTAAGACCTAAGCCATTCAGCTGACCTTATTATGTCTCTTTACGTTACAGTATAAAAATCAAATGTGTGAGTGTAACGGGAGAGGAGAGAGAAGAGAGGAGAAGATGAAGGGATTAATATTTGTTGAGCCTTTTAGTAGGGACCACTCCTCATACATTGTCTCATCAAATCAACTCTCCATAGTATCTGTCCTGTTTTATGGAAGGGACAACTCAAAAATGTTGCATTACCAGTAAGTAGTGGAGCTGGAATTTATCTACCCCAAAGCTTCACAGACTTGCTTTCAAGAAGATGGTATAATTCAAAGTACTTTCAAAAGGTCATGACAGTATACTGAGGTTTAAAAAAAATTAGTATTCCTAAACTGAGATCCTTCTGTGAGCTTTGAAACTCTTGTTTACCCTGGCAGTTGTAATACTACCAATTTGGCCATCAAGGACATTCTGGTATGCTTAAACTATAGTAGGAAAGCCAAGATATGAAACCATCACCCATGTGAATTTTGAGACTAGAGTAGTTAGAAGCTAATTTAAGCTCTCCGTCCAACTCTGGGACAGTCAAGATAACTGCCAGAGGAGCCACATGCTGGGTAAATCCTGAACCCAAAGTGGAATTTTGCCCTAGTATAATGGGTTCATATTCGATTGGCTGCACTTAGCTATAAATCCTGAGGAGGAGAAGAAGAAAGACATCAGAAAGTAATTGGACTAGAAGAACCTTAGTTTGGAAGCAAAACACAGAATCCAGGTGAGTGGGCTTACTGGGAAAGGCTCCTGCCAAGTTGCTCCCACAATGGAGGGCCTTATGATGGCAATGCTCAGGTTCCTGCTCTCTTGCTGCACCACCATTTCTCCCAAGGCCTTGGTGTAGGTATAAATATTGGGCCAATCTCTGATCAGCTTGGGTGTAATCTCGTCAATAATAGCATCGTCTAACCACCTAAAAGGTAGAGTAAAGAGAATTCTAGTAACATGTGTTAGACAATAAACCAAAAGGAAAATGTGAGACACAATCAAACAAAACTTCCACCTTTTAGCCTTGGTTCTGGAATTCAGAACAGTCACATGATACCAAGTTTGAGTGTGTACCTGCTCAAAGCATGCATGAGCTTTTTGCTCTTCACTGCTAAGCCCAATCTTATGCTATGCCCTCCTATCCAAACAGATAGGTAGGTAGGTAGGTAGGTAGGCAGGCAGGTAGGTAGATAGACCGATAGAATCAATAGCAATACTACTTTATTACGAATGATAGCATAGGGCTATTAGTACTACTTTATTAGTACTACTTTAGCACTACTGCTACTTTATCAGTACTGATTACTACTTTATTGTAGTAGTACTAAATTAGAACTCTAGTAGTACTATATTAGAGATTATTATTACTTTACTTCCTCTCTAGCAAGCTCATAAGTACATTCATTGAACACATATTTGAGTCCCAGTCATTCTCCCAGTAGTGTGCTGCATGCTGTGTTCAGGGAGTTAGAGGCTGTCATCCAAGGTGCTTCAGTGGCAGCCCTACTCAGTGTTGTCCGATAAAAATCCAGTGCAGTAATCCTGAAGCCTTTAGCTTTAAATTTTAAAAATTCCACTCAATGCAAATCAAATTAAAGTGACTACTTTTGGCACTTACAATCTGTTTTAGCAAACCTATGTAATGCATTTTGAAGGTCTGTTTAGAGTCTATGCTAATAACTTGAAAATTATCTCCAGAGATTTCCAGTGAATTCTGAAGTCTGTCAAGTGGGGTGATTATAGTGCTCTGAAATAGCTTCAAAATCACGATTATTGACTACTCCGACTTACAAGATAATGTATCATGAATAACCAAGTTACCATAGCATCAGCCTAATCTTTCTTAAAAATATGTCAGAACCACTTGATAACCCCAAAGTCTATCTACACCTCTCTAAGAAAGCAACAAAAGTATTGTCAATTATATATTTAACATTCTTCTAGCTGACAGATCTATGTGGTTAAATCATTGATATAACATAGCTTTTTAAAAATTAAGCTGCCGAAATATGCTAGTGTGATTTTTCTAATCAATGTGGTATGTTTATTTCTATTTTATAGAACAGAACAGAACTATACTATTTTGATTGTAGAAAATCTTCACTGTTACCACTTTGCTGACATGACAAATTTTTGAGCAGCTAAGATGTGCGTGATGTTAAGACTTATTCAGAATCACAACTTTCAATTTTAATGCCTCATTTGATCCTGAGGTAGAACATGGGCATTGACTATAATGTTTCCACTTTTCCTGCTTTGCTTCTACTAGTGCTGAGTGTGTTCTGGATACTCAAATGTCTTTTTATTTAAATTGAATAGAGAAAGATTGAGGGGTTCTAGAATTAAAAACAACTTCAACTACATAGAAATATCTAGGATATTTTTATTATATGGTCACCTGGGGGCTGGGAAAGAATATAGGATGATGCAGACACCTCTCCATCTTAACAGTCCTACCACTATCTCATTTCATTTGGTGGGTCAACAGTGGATTGACTGACCTGAGACCATTTTCTCTCACCTGCAAAAATATATAGTTTATGAAAACCAGGTCTTGAGGGAATAAAGCTTAATTTCAATAAAGCTGTAAAAAAAAAAAAACCTAGAAAACATCAGAGCCCAATAATATGCAGGGATTGTATGTCTCATGGCTAGTACCAGTTGCTGTCATTAATGTTGGGGTACATGGAAAGGATAATACTTGGGGGGATAGGGGCCTTATAAAGCTTGGTGAGTTTGCTTGTCTTAGAAAATTTTGGTTTTGTAGATTTCTGACAGCACGCATGCAAGAAATTATAATATTCTATAGATGACTTGCCTCTGCTACTCTCAGCTACACCTGTATTCCACTGTTTTATCTTTTCATTCCAATTGTACTTGTGAAAATGGCAATAATTATACTGATTCTAAATTCTCATAAGAGTAAACAGGAATATAAATTACCTCGTTCCAATTGTACTTGTGAAAATGGCAATAATTATACTCATTCTAAATTATCATAAGGGTAAACAGGAATATTCACAACTGCATTTAAGCTCTTTGATAAAACAAAATGAGCCAATAAACGTAAGGCATTGTTATTTTTTAATAAAACAACCAGTGAGCATGCATCTTTGTAGGTAATAGTTAGTTTTAAAGTGTCATTTCTGGCCAAGTGCGGTGACTCAAACCTGTAATCTCAGCACTTTGGAAGGCTGAGGAAGGAGGATCGTTTGAGTCCAGGAGTTTGAGACCAGCCTGGGCAACATAATAACACCCTGCCTCTACAAAAAAAGTTTAAAAAAATTAATGGGGCATGGTGTTGTGCACCTGCAGTTCCAGCTACTCAGGAGGCTGAGGCAGGAGGATTGCTTGAGCTTGGGAGTTGGAGGCTCCAATGAGCCGTAATTGTGCCACCATACTCCAGCCTGGGTGACAGAGACCCTGTCTCAAAAAAATAAAATAAATGAAAATAAAGATAAATAAAACAAATAAAAATAAAATATCATTTATAATACAGCCAAACAGACCATCTGAAGCTCATCCAGCCACTTCCTAGGTTCAGAGGAGATTAGTGTAATAAACATGCACATCCACTGGTTGGGCCAAGCCATTCTTAGGACTTAAACACTCAATTCAGGGTTGCTGCTGCTGTTTGTTCTCAATTTGTTTTTAAAACAGTAAATAAGTTAGCATAGATAAAAAACACATATAAACCAAAATACATGTCTGAAATTAATCTAAATGTCCTCCAGTATACTCAAGAAGATGTTTTGAACCCATGGGTCTCAAATTCTAAACTTGAATTGCTTCAGAAGAAGCATAAAGTCATTGAAAATTTCAGAAAGCAGTATGTATATGTCTATGTGTGTTCACATATACACGCATACACAATTTCTTCTAAAGATTATCAATTTTGGTTTCAAACTTATTGAATCAACATGATTATATCATTAATGGTTTATTTATGTATTTACTGAATGAAATACCGAGGCATATGTATTTCCCCTCCCCTGATCCCCTCAATTTTCTTATGCAACAAGTGGGCAAGCCTAGTAGTTTATCAGGAAATCTGTTAGAGAGTAAGTAGTGGACACACTGTCTTATGATAATGTTTGCTCTCTCTTTCTCCAGGGTAGATTATGTCATTCTCTTGATTGTTGTAGTTATCAAGTTGTATTTGCTTATGTGTCTGTCTCCCCACTGGACAGACAGTGAGTCCAGAAGATCAGGGATTATGATTTTTATCACTGTGTCTAATCACCTTTCTGCCCCCAGGAGCCAGCTGCTACTTATTCAGTAAATGCATGTTCTTCCACATGACAATCTTGATTGGCCAATTTCTGTACTATGTAAGGTTTTGGGAAGCAGAGATGGACAATGATGAGAGAAAGTGGATGAACTCAAAAGAAGACGAGGTTGTAGGGAGAATGTGGGAAAGGAAGGAAGGGGTTATCTTTTAGAGCAGGAAGCAAAATTGGAAGTAAAGTGTCCAGTGGCAGTGGTGAAAAGTGTTGACCAACCTCGTTTTGGTGAAGGTGGCTTCAAGGTCAACTTAAACTTTCCAGTGGGAAGCAGGGTATTTCTGAGCCTAATGCTTATGGAGAATTGGCCTCTGTATTTCCCTCAAGACTTTTACGGAGCACCTAGCCAGGCTCAAACATGAGCCAGATGCTGAATACCCTGCCAATGGCCTGCCATTTGAAAATTACTCAGTTTGGTTAAGAAACAATTTAATCTTATTCTGGTTTGTAATTTAAAGCCTGCTAATATCAAAGTACACAGAATTCTCATTTTTACTTAGCTACATAGATGTCATTTTGAAGCTGTGCCATCCTGAAATTAAAAGCACAAGTGCTAGAATCAGCTTTCACCATTCCCCTAGAAGAGGTCAGCTTTTTTAGTGTTAACAATGTGTTCTATAGCACGAAGGCGAAAAAGACTACTTTCCAACATCTGACCTCCTTTCATATCTCCCAGAGGACTGTGATAAGGGCCACTGCTGCTGGCTGTGGGGTCCTCCATTCCCCTGCCTCTCACGCCTGCACCCTCAGTGCACACGCCACCTTTCCTTTTTCACATGGCAGCTTAGCTGTGTCTTCTGGTGACTGTGTAGCCTCAGAAGCATGGTTTTTAGTAGGTACAGATCTACTAGGAACTTTCCATTAAAGCTTCTAAGAACTGAAAGACAACAGGAGGAAAGGAGAGCAGGAGAAAGAGGGAGCATAGAGATAAAGAAGATAAATGATCCTCATTTCAAATGAAGACTGCTCAGTGAAAAAGCTCCTTAAGGTAGTCTTTCCCAAACTTGCCTGCTCATAAATATGAATTACACAGGGCCCCTGGGAAAAATCCAGATTCCTGGGTACCATTTTAGAATCACTAAATACATCTGCAGAGTTAAGAGTCTGATAATCTGTATTTTCAACATGCCCTGGAAATTCCAACAGTCGGGCAAATCAGGGAATCACTAATTTAAAAGAAGTCCACTCCATAAACTTAAGTCATTGAGATTTGAATATATCAGGATTAGCTCTCAAAAACGCATTGCTTCATGGAGTAAAATTTCAACAGAATTGAATTTTAAAAGAATTAAATCCCAGGTACTAGAAATGCAAAACATGACAAGTATGCATGTTCTAATCTGGAGTTAATTTGATAGGTGCAACCCCATATGCAAAGCAGTAGCCATGTCCTATTGTTTTTTTCTTTCCCAAAACATGGAGGTGTTTTTTATACCTGTTGCCTCACCCTCATTCTAGTCTTCCATACTACTCCTCTCTGGTAATGGGTCTCGCTTCCTCCGTCTACTCCCTATGCTAATCCACTGCCTCCCCCGGCCCCTGGCTATATTAATATTCCTGAAGCCCACTTTCATCAGTATTTTTCCATGATGAAAACAAATGAGCAAACAACCCAGAATTACACACAAAAATGCATGCGCACACATGGCCCTCCTTCAATGGATCTCTACTGCCTAGAGAATTAAATACAATTCCACTGCATGGTATGCAAAATCTCCACAGTATGGCCCATCCTCCCCTCCAGCTTGATCTCTAACTTCTTCCCTACACGTAACACATGCGCTGCCAAGATGGACTACTGGCTGTGTCCCAAACACGCCTGGGTTTCCCAGCTCCAGCTGCCCTGCCAGGCACGTGTGCACATCTCACCTATCCACACTCTATCCACTCTTCCAAGTCTTCTCATATGCCTCCCTCCACTCCACCAGACTTAATATGACCTGTTTCCCCACCACCACACGTGTATAATTCTGCCGTGTTCTATTTGTCTTGGATACGAGCTCTTTGGAACAGAGTCTATATCTTAAGAAAGCACCTTTTTTTTTTTTTTTTTCTTTGAGATGGAGTCTCGCTCTGTCGCCCAGGCTGGAGGGCAGTGGCACAATCTCTCGGCTCACTTCAAGCTCTGCCTCCCGGGTTCACGCCATTCTCCTGCCTCAGCCTCCCGAGTAGCTGGGAGTACAGGCGCCCACCACCACGCCCGGCTAATTTTTTGTATTTTTAGTAGAGACGGGGTTTCACCGCGTTAGCCAGGATGGTCTCGATCTGACCTCGTAATCCGCCCAACTCAGCCTCCCAAAGTGCTGGGATTACAGGCTTGAGCCACTGCACGCGGCGAGAAAGCACCTTTTAATCTCTACCACTGCCAAGTACGTGAGTAGACTGGAAAGACCATGGGCTTCAGAATCAAGTGGCCATGGATAAAAATTGTGTCTGAGAGACTTTCAAGGAGTTACTTAGCCATTCTGAGCTTTTTGCTCCGTGATTAGTATAGCAGTGATAATAATATCAACCTTACAATATTACGTTATGGAATTAAATGTCTGTGGAAGTGTCTTGCTCACAGTAATTGCTCAATAATGATTCATGTCCTCCCTTCCCTTCTTAATTCAGATTTATTTACATATGCTCAATAGAGCAATAAATATTTGTGATTCCATTTTTCTAGTACCTGCTTCCAGTTATTTCAGGTTTTTATACAGGCACAAAAGCCCTTTTCTTCTACACTGCTTTCCCTAAGAGGAGTTACCTTGACCTAAAAAATAAGGAAAGCACCAACCATAAAACCCTGCCTTTCTTGGTCAGTTATGTGCATTTAAAAAAATAAATATTCTACATAAGCTGTTATTCTGGAAAACTGGAATTTCACTGGCAATCCCTGATCCATTTATGCACATAAATTTCCAAAGGTAAATATACCAACTAGGCAGAAGCTGGCAATATGAAAGTAGAGCTGAGTCAGAATGGGAACCGGTGGCTGGGATGAGGGGCAGAAGACAACTACAGATATAAGAGGCAGGAAAATGAGTCGCTTAACACTGATTAATGGCCAGGCTTGTCATACTCATTAAAAGCATTAACTCCTGATTTAAGTTATTTAAAAAATATATTTATGCTAATGTGCTAAAGTTTTTGTACTAACTTCATCTTTCTGGAATATTTCAGGGCCAAGGTAATGCTAAAAGTTTTTAGATAGGGGCTAAAGAAAGGGAGCTCAGGCCTGACAGTCTCAGCACACAGGACGGATAGAAAATGGGGGGAGCTGAATGAGCAGAGACTTTAGGCCTGCAAAGTTTGGGACCAGGATGTAAGCATGGGGTTCAAGTTCACAGTCCCATTATTAACAACACTGAGCAGTACCACTGCTGCCCAAGCAAACAGGAAAGGTCCGGGCCAAAAATGCATATCCTTCTTTATTTCCCAGAACTGGAATTCCCATTCAACTGATTTTCTGGAAAAATAAAGTTTCATTTTACATCGTCATGGTGATTTTCTTGAGAATATAATGCCAAGAGTACAGCTTCAAGATCATCTTGTTGTCTAACGCCTGGTTCCTTATAAATAAATAAATAAGAACTGCTGAACTACTAAGAGCAATGGCAGCCACTAGACCCCTTGAAGTTACTGTTAACAACAACAACAACAACAACAACAACAACAACAACTTTCCCCCAGGCATTTCTCTGTTGCACTGAAAGAAAGAAAAACTCCCAGGGGAAATAGAAACCTAAAAACCTTGGAAAATAATTCCATTTTAACACAGACCAATTACTAAATAGAGAATTACTCAAAGAAACAAAGTATTTTCCTAAAACAAAGAAACTAAACCTGGATTTAGGTGAATTGATATTTATTCAGAATGATTTTTAATGTTGTTATTCTAAAACTTCCAAAAATTCCATCTGGTATAGGAGTTGTTGAAATAGTCGTAGATCATGGTATAGTTGGTGAGGGGTTGCTGGGTTTTATTTAAAGTGCTATTCAAAAGTTAACATATAGGTTTCATTCAAAGTTTAAGAAGTAAAAAATGAACAACCAGAAACAAGGGTAAGATGTGGGGATATGGATAGATATTTTATACATAAGACTTCTGCATCCCAAAATATCAGCTTGTTAGAGAATTCTGTCATCTATTCTTGCTTCAGTCAAAACAAACAAAAACAGTCAAAACAGTATGAACAATAATCGTCTATGCCACCAAAAGCTTTTCATTCATTCAGCGAGCATTGAGTCCCTAGCTGGAGATGCAAAGACGAGCAAGAAATATTCTCTTCTGTTGAGAAGCTCATTGTCTAATGTAGAATGTAGATAAGCAACCAGACATTCAGAATGACCTGTGTTACAAGCAATAATACAGCTGAACACTGGGTACTATGGGAGCACTTGGGAAGGGTGCCTAAGCCAGAGAGCTTCGCTGGGGAGCCTTGATATCTGAGTAAGAATTAACCAGGTGAAGCAGCAGGGGAAATAAGCTCTAGGGACAAACAGAGTTTCGAGTGCAAAGGCAGGCAGAGTATGAGGAGGGAAGGCCTTACTTCTTTGTGATAAGCTCTAGGGACAAACAGAGTTTCGAGTGCAAAGGCAGGCAGAGTATGAGGAGGGAAGGCCTTACTTCTTTGTGACTGCAGCATGAAAGTAAGGGGAGGACTGAGAGAGATGAGGCTGGATAGGTGGTCCTGGATGTCCTAATTAATTTTGAATTAGCAAATAATAAGTATGACTTTTCTCTATTTTTTTAAAAAACTTAGTTCCTTAATTGCACCCAAAATTTATCTGTTGAGATAAAATAATTTCATTCCTAGTTCTAATTAGTTGCTTAAATAATTGTTATCCTTGGAGAGCAGTAAATGACAGATGGAGGTTAAAAATTCTGTACAAATGTCAGTTGCAGTTTGTTCATAAATCATGTAGCAATTACCTGCCTTGTCTGGTTGACATATACTTGAGGGAGGATGGAAAGTGCTGAATGCCTGAAGATAAATCAGCTCTTCCTCTGGGAGGTGAGTTTATTCTTCTTTGAAACCTAGGGGTATTTAGTGTCTGGATATAGTTTGGGAGGAAGTGGTATGGAATACCTAGAGAAGCCCTTCACTATGGGTGAACTCTTACTTCTTTTCTTTTCTTTTTCTTTCTTTTTTTTTTTTTTTTGAGACAAAGTTTTGCTCTTGTTGCCCAGGCTGGGGTGCAATGGTGCAATCTCAGCTCACTGCAACCTCCACCTCCTGGATTCAAGCAATTCTACTGCCTCAGCCTCCCGAGTAGCTGAGATTACAGGCATGTGCCACCACACTGAGCTAATTTTTTGTATTTAGTAGAGACAGGGTTTCACCATGTTGGTCAGGCTGGTCTCGAACTCCTGACCTCGGGTGATCCACCCACCTCGGCCTCCCAAAGTGCTGGGATTACAGGCTTGAGCCACTGCACGCGGCGAGAAAGCACCTTTTAATCTCTACCACTGCCAAGTACGTGAGTAGACTGGAAAGACCATGGGCTTCAGAATCAAGTGGCCATGGATAAAAATTGTGTCTGAGAGACTTTCAAGGAGTTACTTAGCCATTCTGAGCTTTTTGCTCCGTGATTAGTATAGCAGTGATAATAATATCAACCTTACAATATTACGTTATGGAATTAAATGTCTGTGGAAGTGTCTTGCTCACAGTAATTGCTCAATAATGATTCATGTCCTCCCTTCCCTTCTTAATTCAGATTTATTTACATATGCTCAATAGAGCAATAAATATTTGTGATTCCATTTTTCTAGTACCTGCTTCCAGTTATTTCAGGTTTTTATACAGGCACAAAAGCCCTTTTCTTCTACACTGCTTTCCCTAAGAGGAGTTACCTTGACCTAAAAAATAAGGAAAGCACCAACCATAAAACCCTGCCTTTCTTGGTCAGTTATGTGCATTTAAAAAAATAAATATTCTACATAAGCTGTTATTCTGGAAAACTGGAATTTCACTGGCAATCCCTGATCCATTTATGCACATAAATTTCCAAAGGTAAATATACCAACTAGGCAGAAGCTGGCAATATGAAAGTAGAGCTGAGTCAGAATGGGAACCGGTGGCTGGGATGAGGGGCAGAAGACAACTACAGATATAAGAGGCAGGAAAATGAGTCGCTTAACACTGATTAATGGCCAGGCTTGTCATACTCATTAAAAGCATTAACTCCTGATTTAAGTTATTTAAAAAATATATTTATGCTAATGTGCTAAAGTTTTTGTACTAACTTCATCTTTCTGGAATATTTCAGGGCCAAGGTAATGCTAAAAGTTTTTAGATAGGGGCTAAAGAAAGGGAGCTCAGGCCTGACAGTCTCAGCACACAGGACGGATAGAAAATGGGGGGAGCTGAATGAGCAGAGACTTTAGGCCTGCAAAGTTTGGGACCAGGATGTAAGCATGGGGTTCAAGTTCACAGTCCCATTATTAACAACACTGAGCAGTACCACTGCTGCCCAAGCAAACAGGAAAGGTCCGGGCCAAAAATGCATATCCTTCTTTATTTCCCAGAACTGGAATTCCCATTCAACTGATTTTCTGGAAAAATAAAGTTTCATTTTACATCGTCATGGTGATTTTCTTGAGAATATAATGCCAAGAGTACAGCTTCAAGATCATCTTGTTGTCTAACGCCTGGTTCCTTATAAATAAATAAATAAGAACTGCTGAACTACTAAGAGCAATGGCAGCCACTAGACCCCTTGAAGTTACTGTTAACAACAACAACAACAACAACAACAACAACAACAACAACAACTTTCCCCCAGGCATTTCTCTGTTGCACTGAAAGAAAGAAAAACTCCCAGGGGAAATAGAAACCTAAAAACCTTGGAAAATAATTCCATTTTAACACAGACCAATTACTAAATAGAGAATTACTCAAAGAAACAAAGTATTTTCCTAAAACAAAGAAACTAAACCTGGATTTAGGTGAATTGATATTTATTCAGAATGATTTTTAATGTTGTTATTCTAAAACTTCCAAAAATTCCATCTGGTATAGGAGTTGTTGAAATAGTCGTAGATCATGGTATAGTTGGTGAGGGGTTGCTGGGTTTTATTTAAAGTGCTATTCAAAAGTTAACATATAGGTTTCATTCAAAGTTTAAGAAGTAAAAAATGAACAACCAGAAACAAGGGTAAGATGTGGGGATATGGATAGATATTTTATACATAAGACTTCTGCATCCCAAAATATCAGCTTGTTAGAGAATTCTGTCATCTATTCTTGCTTCA
Organism: Pan paniscus; assembly: GCF_029289425.2. Classification (NCBI taxonomy): domain Eukaryota; kingdom Metazoa; phylum Chordata; class Mammalia; order Primates; family Hominidae; genus Pan; species Pan paniscus. The sequence continues at coordinate 67,515,885 of NC_073259.2, forward strand.
GTCAAAACAAACAAAAACAGTCAAAACAGTATGAACAATAATCGTCTATGCCACCAAAAGCTTTTCATTCATTCAGCGAGCATTGAGTCCCTAGCTGGAGATGCAAAGACGAGCAAGAAATATTCTCTTCTGTTGAGAAGCTCATTGTCTAATGTAGAATGTAGATAAGCAACCAGACATTCAGAATGACCTGTGTTACAAGCAATAATACAGCTGAACACTGGGTACTATGGGAGCACTTGGGAAGGGTGCCTAAGCCAGAGAGCTTCGCTGGGGAGCCTTGATATCTGAGTAAGAATTAACCAGGTGAAGCAGCAGGGGAAATAAGCTCTAGGGACAAACAGAGTTTCGAGTGCAAAGGCAGGCAGAGTATGAGGAGGGAAGGCCTTACTTCTTTGTGATAAGCTCTAGGGACAAACAGAGTTTCGAGTGCAAAGGCAGGCAGAGTATGAGGAGGGAAGGCCTTACTTCTTTGTGACTGCAGCATGAAAGTAAGGGGAGGACTGAGAGAGATGAGGCTGGATAGGTGGTCCTGGATGTCCTAATTAATTTTGAATTAGCAAATAATAAGTATGACTTTTCTCTATTTTTTTAAAAAACTTAGTTCCTTAATTGCACCCAAAATTTATCTGTTGAGATAAAATAATTTCATTCCTAGTTCTAATTAGTTGCTTAAATAATTGTTATCCTTGGAGAGCAGTAAATGACAGATGGAGGTTAAAAATTCTGTACAAATGTCAGTTGCAGTTTGTTCATAAATCATGTAGCAATTACCTGCCTTGTCTGGTTGACATATACTTGAGGGAGGATGGAAAGTGCTGAATGCCTGAAGATAAATCAGCTCTTCCTCTGGGAGGTGAGTTTATTCTTCTTTGAAACCTAGGGGTATTTAGTGTCTGGATATAGTTTGGGAGGAAGTGGTATGGAATACCTAGAGAAGCCCTTCACTATGGGTGAACTCTTACTTCTTTTCTTTTCTTTTTCTTTCTTTTTTTTTTTTTTTGAGACAAAGTTTTGCTCTTGTTGCCCAGGCTGGGGTGCAATGGTGCAATCTCAGCTCACTGCAACCTCCACCTCCTGGATTCAAGCAATTCTACTGCCTCAGCCTCCCGAGTAGCTGAGATTACAGGCATGTGCCACCACACTGAGCTAATTTTTTGTATTTAGTAGAGACAGGGTTTCACCATGTTGGTCAGGCTGGTCTCGAACTCCTGACCTCGGGTGATCCACCCACCTCGGCCTCCCAAAGTGCTGGGATTACAGGCATAAGCCAACACACCTGGCCTCTTACTTCTTTTCTCTGATGAACTCTCAGGCTCTTTTGCTACCTCAAATTGCACTATGACCTGTCAGGTGTTAGAGAGATCAGCAGTGGAGAAAGTCCCAGGAAACAGTCTGGAATCAAAAGGGGTCTGCCCCTCTCCTGGACATATCAAATATGAAAACATCACATTTACCAAGAGACAACACCGTAAGAGGGTAACTGACAGAAACCAATTCCATCCTGAAAATGCTCTGAGGCTTTAAACATACTTTATTGTCTAGACTTTGGGCCTCAGAATACACCTGCTTTTTCTCCCACTATCCTGATGAACTCTGCACTCGAAAATTTTTCTCTGTACCAATTTAGCAAACCTCCATTTATTAGCAACTTTAACCTCCAGATCCTTTAGATGACTTTCATTCTTCTTTGTCCTGGATATTTTTACATGACAGACAAAAATATCTATTCTCAGAGCTGGAGGAGATAAAAATGTTTGCCCTGAAGGTAATGAACTCTTGATTTAGCTAAAACTTTTTAAAGAGTATATATTAAATATAAATACAGTATTATATAAAATTATAATGTGACAAATTCATTGTGAAATAGTCCATTTTTCTGCTGTAATACTTTTTATATAGAGTTAAAAAAAAAAAAACAAGGTAAACTTAGTAAAATGGAGCAGAAGAATAAAGAAGCAGAAAACAAACTTATTCTAAGACCTGAGCTGTGTTTTAAGATGAAAGTGGTTTCTGCTCGTTGGCAAGAAGAGAAAAATCCTAGACATTATTTCTCTTGCATCCTAGGACAGTAAGGAAAGTGTGTCTCAGCCAAATAAGTCAAGAGACTGTCACCTTCTGCCAGATCTTGGAGCAATTCTTATTCTTCATTAGTTTTTTTTGTTTGTTTTTTTTTTTTTGAGACGGAGTTTCACTCTTGTTGCCCAGGCTGGAGTGCAACGGCACAATCTCGGCTCATTGCAACCTCTGCCTCCCAGGTTCAAGCGATTCTCCCCAGGTTCAAGTGATTCTCCTGCCTCAGCCTCCCAAGTACCTGGTATTACAGGCGCCTGCCACCACATCCAGCTAATTTTTGTATTTTAGGCTGGTCTTGAACTCTTGGCCTCAGGTGATCCACCTGCCTCAGCCTCCCAAAGTGCTGGGATTACAGGCGTGAGCCACCACGCCCAGCCTCTAGTTCTTTTTTATGAATTATTTGATTAAGTGCTGTTAAATACTCCCTAGCACTTCAATAAGTGTTTTATATAACTTTTTTCAACCTCACAACTATAAAATGGGCCCATTTTACAAATGAAGGACTTGGGGCTCAGAGAGGGCAAGGGATTTGCTCAGTCACACAGGTAGTTACTGGTGGAGCTTTGCCAAACTCACGTCAGTCTGAATCAGAAATTTTTCTTCTGAACTTTTATACTATACGTTATACTTGCTTTATCCAGTGACAATGCTAAGTTCATTAAGAAGTGAGAAACAACTTCTATGTATAGTATTCCCAAGTACCTCATGCAATGCTACGCAATTCCACAAAATGTTTAAGAATTTTCTATCCCCCTTCTCTTTTAGCAGTATATTCCCCACCAGAACTAGCAGGGACAAGGTAGCTAAGGCTAGCACCGTTTCAAAACATTTTGCTTCAAAAGTGTTTGACTTCATCATCTCATTAATAGCTACAAAGAATCAAAGAGAACAAAGGAACTTATTCTACCCGCCCCTTGATCCCTTTATTAGACCAACTTACTCAAGGGAATCAATGATTTTTTTTGGCTCCACAGGGCACGGATAGATAACTTCATCGATGTGCTTCAGGTTACAATTTGAATAGGCAGTAGAGATATGTATAAAGGCTTCCAGCTTTGGCATCTGACTAGCCATAAGCAAGAGCTGCCGGGTGGCAGTGACGTTAAGTTGCACAGCATGTCTAGAGAAGATTAAGCAGAAGGAAATACAATGAAGTAAGTCAGTATCATGCCTTGCTATAACTGCACCTACTCCAATAACTGGCATACCTATCAGATTTTGGTGGCCGCACCAAAACACCAGGAAGAGAAGGATGGGTCATGGCTACACAGTTATGTGATACTCGGAATGTTTTATGTAGTGATGATGTGTTTTGTGCACGTAAATCCTATTCACTGACACACTGTACATATACCTAGAGGACAATTCGTTCTAATCAACCAGAAAAAGAATTACAATACTCTGAATTTATAAAGGTGCTTCTATAGGCAGCCATTAAAAGAACACAAACATGTAAATTAAGCATCTAACTGAAGAAGTTGGAAAATATAAATAAACTGGAGGGGAGCAACAGTACATTTTTTAAAGGAGCAATGTAACTTGCTATTGTAAAGATCCAGGCAAGACATGAAAATTGATGTCAAAATCTAAAATTGCAGCTAGTAGAATGCAAAGCTATATAAACAGTATGTGATAACAATGAAATAGTTCATTCCAGGAATACATGGTTTATCAAATACCAGGAAACTTACTAATTTAATTTAACTCAAATGAGAAAAACTATATAAGAATCTATATGTATTTTGAAAAGTTTAAAATGACATTTAATTTCCATTTCCAATTTAGTTAAACAAATTCACTAGAACAGGAATAAAATGATTAAGCAATATATATTTAAATTTGCTAGCCAACATCATTCTTAATGGTGAAAAGCTAGGAGCACTGCTTGTAACGTCAGTGGTAGGAATAATGCCTACAATCACACTACTACTTAACATTGTTCTGAAGTCCTAGCCTTGGAATTAATTAGAAAAATAAAATTAAAGAACAGATATAGATACTAAAAAGACAGCCACAAAAATTACTGTCGGATTATATAATTGCATACATGGAAAACAGAAGCAGCTTTTTAAAACACTGAAATGTACTATAATTCAGTAAGGTGTCCACTGATAAAAATTACGTAAAAAATCACTAGCTGCCTGTGTATAAACAAAAATTAGAGAAGAAAAGGGAAGAAATGTCCAAAGTTGAACATTTAAAATATATCCAATTCATCATAAATGAATATGTAATAACAAAAAACAAATAAAAAATTGAATAAAATGGGAAAACATATATTGTTCTTGGATAGGAAGAATGAATATTTTAAATATACTAAATGTTTTTAAAGTATTCTACATATACAAGGTAATTCTAATCAAACTCCCAAGATTTTTAAAAACCTGGCAAAATTATCTTAAATTTAATCAGGAAGTATATGCAAAGAGAACAGTAAGGAAAATTCTATAAAAATGAAAGTGTGGCTGGGCACGGTGGCTCACGCCTGTAATCCCAGCACTTTAGGAGGCCGAGGTGGGCGGATCACCTGAGGTCAGGAGTTCAAGACCAGCCTGGCCATGATTGTGAAACCCCGTCTCTACCCAAAATACAAAAATTAGCTAGGCATGGTGATGCGTGCCTGTAGTCCCAGCTACATGGGGAGGCTGAGGCAAAAGAATCACTTGAACCCAGGAGGTGGAGGTTGCAGTGAGCCAAGATCACGCCACTGCACTCCAGCCTGGGCAACAGAGCGAAACTCCATCTCAAAGAAAAAAATACAGTGCTGTGAGTATGCTTGCTCTAATATAATAAAAATTACAGTAATTAAAATGATACAGTACTGGAAGTGAAAGCCTGATTTAATGTAACAAAATAGTTGAAAAACTGAAATTTAGTTTAAGAGCTTTATATCAGATAAAGAGTAAAAATAAAATATTTAACAAATATTGTTCAAAAACTAACCATGTGGCAGAAAAAAAAAATAAAGCTGCTTTACTTTCACATCTGCATCACTCTTCTTACAGAATTGGCCCGTACTCCTCTTTCTAGGTAAATACTTTATAAATGGATCAAATACCTAAATGTAAAAATGAAACCATAAAAATACTAGGAGAAATTATAAATAACTGCATAAATAATTGACTTGAAAGACATTTGATAAATTGTTAAAATAGTTTCAGCCTTATAAAAGATGAAGAATTTAATGGCCAGGCGCAGTGGCTCACGCCTGTAATCCCAGCACTTTGGGAGGCCAAGGCGGGTGGATCACCTGAGGTCAGGAGTTTGAGACCAGCCTGGCCAACATGATGAAACCCCGTCTCTACTAAAAATACAAAAGTATTAGCCGAGCGTGGTGGCAGGCACTCGTAATCCCAACTACTCGGGAGGCTGAGGCAGGAGAATCGCTTGAACCCAGGAGGCGGAGGTTGCAGTGAGCCAAGATCCTGCCATTGCACTCCAACTTGGGCAACAAGAACGAAACTGTCTCAACAACAACAAAAAAAATTAAGAATTACTGTGCTGAAACTTTCAAGAAGTCTTAATAAGAAAAAAATGTTTCAATAGAAAAATAGGCAAAGAACATCAATAGGCATTTCACAAAGAACAAAATGCCAATAAGCATTTAAATATCATTAGCCTTTGTAATCATCAAAGAAATACAAATCAGAACATGTGCTACCATTTCCATTACCCTATTAGCAACATTAAAATAATTTAAAAATTATAGTATTATTTTGTGACTGTAAAAATGAGCATTCATGTGCACAGAGACAGTGTAAGTGGACACCACATTTTTGGAGAGCAATTTAGCATTATGTGTGAAAATGCAAACTGTTCATAACCTGGGTACATCTGATATGTATCTGATAATTGTACTTCTAGGAATTTATCTCAAGAAGAGCACACAAAGGGGTGAAAAATATACATGCACACAGATGTTCACTGCAGTGTTGTTAATAATAGTGAAAAATTAAAACAATCCAAATGTCCACCGACATAGAACTGGTTTAATATATTATATATATGTACAATGGAATGTCATGTAATCATTACAAATTATAATAGAATATTTATTGACAATGATAGATATCAAAAAATATAATTGAGCAGGTTGCAAAATATCCTTCTTGCTAGGATGCCATTTTCTTCCAGTAAAATTGAACATACACCTATGTAATCATAGATACATAAAGAAAAATTGGAGTGAATGTTCTCCACAATAGTAAATGGTTGTTTCTAGATGGTGGGATTTTGGAGGAGTTTTGCTTCTTTGTATGTTTTTTTTGTTTAGAGTGTATTTCTTTTTTTTTTTTTTACAGAAACTATGAAGAAATTTACATGCACACATATGTATACAAGCCATGAGAGGGAAATGGGAATGTACCTGAGAGTGTCGTCAAAGCGTACAGTGGCTGCACAGTGAAATATTATGTTTGTACAGGAGAGAAGCTCCTGCATGTCCTCTTTGCTGATGGCAAAGTCATTCTGATTGAGATCTGCATAAATAGCTCTGATCTTCTCATGCACATTTGGACAAACTTCTTTGACTTTCTCAAATAGCTGAAACATAAATATAGATCAATATACAAAAAATAGCACCATCATTATCACATTGTTCTTGTTTATAACAACCTGCTTAATTATACTCAAAAACTGGTTTTAGTTGTAATAACATTACTTAAACAAGACATCTGGCTGGGCATGGTGGCATATGCCTGTAATCTCAGCACTTTGGGAAGCCAAAGCAGGGAGATCACTTGAGCCCAGGAGTTCGACACCAGCCTGCGCAACATGGTAAAAACCTGTCTCTACTAAAAATACAAAAAATTAGCCAGGCATGGTGGTGTGTGCCTGTAGTCCCAACTACTTGGGAGGCTGAGATGGGAGGATCCCTTGATTGATTAATATTAGAAAAACTGTTAAACATCTTTCTGGAAGAGTCAGAATGACCTCTTTGTTGAGAATGTGCCCAGGACACTTTATCAACCTTATCAATCCCAGATGTCAAAAGCATTGAGGACTGACCTAACTTCCAAATTATCTTCAGAATTGCAGTAACACACCACTGAAAAGGCTGGCCCTACAGTGCAGAAAAATGGTAGACAGAATTGAAATATGTTAACTTGCCAGATCAATATGTGGATTTCTTCCCTTTCCTAGTCATCTTCATTAAATCCTCAGAATGGCTTCTGAACATGCTCTTGCCTGATACAAATGAGACATGATTTCTCTGACTACCTGAGATCAACTTTTTATTACCCAATAAAAACACCCTGGGGTACATCTCTTCCAGAAAGATCTTTAACAGTTTTTCTAATATTAATCAATCATAAGCATGCTAAATGTTTTCTTCTAGAGTCAGATGTTTTCCCTCTTGATAGTTAATGTTAATTGTACAACAAACATATGTTGAATATTTTTGGATAAGCTTATCTAAAATTTGTATAATTTTCTCTTTTTTGACAACTGAATTTGGAGAAGACTCTTTTTGAGTCTACATGATATATTTTATTCACTAGAAATTTACTTAGGGTTCTGTGGACTCTTTCACTTTGGCCTGTGAAGACTTCTGACTACTGGAAAGCAAGAAGTAGGAGATGGTTTCAGCATCCACCCTTCTCACAATGGGGTTCCTTACATATGATGTAAGCAGTCATATTTAGATTTTCTTTTGCCTTTGGTTTTTATGACTTTAAAAGACAGAAGTTACTGCTATTCCATATTATACTTTCAGACAACCTGTGCAACGTTGAACAGCACCAAGATCCCATATTTGCATTACTTTTCAGGAGATCATTACAATTTTAGGAAATAATGTTCCAATCTGTGTTGTATCTGTTGCATTGTATTTTCAATCAAGAATGAATATCTGAATGAACATAGTACAATTTTTTAAAAGTCTGAGTTTTCTGATTTAGATAGTAGTTGATAATGTTCCACTGAAATAAATCAATGAATTGGCTGCATCAATTCAAACCACAGTGCTAAATGAGGATTCCATTTTACTACATTAGCCTTGCTTAATAATAGGACTTGCCCTGTCAGGAATCTCACCATACCCCTATAGCTTCTAAAATAATACTCTTTAATAGTGCCATGTCCTGAATAGAGTGACAGAGATGGCAGCCAACTGGAATCCAACAGGTTAGTGGTTTTGGTCTTTTCATAACGCTGTCCACAAAGTGAACTGCATTGGAATCACTAGTAGCATAATTAAAATGTATATTCCTGGGTCCCATCCCATACCCACTAAATAAGAAATTACTAGGGCACACCCAGGAATCTGTATTTCACACCAAGTCCCCCAACTGATTTTAAGGCATGCAAATGATGAGAATTTCTCCATTTAGAGTGCAAACACGGACAATTGCAGATGAATAACTGCATACAACTCATTTCCCTTTATAACTGCCCAGAGCAATCTTCGCATCAGTAGCTTTCAAACTGTAGGCATGAAAAATCAAAGAACCTGGTTAAAAATTATTTCTTTATTCCACCCTCAGAGACCCTGGCTCAGTAGTTTTGTGTGTAACCTAGGAAATTGTATTTCTTAACCACCTCTGCAGGTGGATCTGATGGTCCAGGTACCATAATTGGGAAACACTGACTCTGAAAAATTCATGTCTGTTCTTAAATTCAGGGCTTATATTTCCCCCTCTAGTTTGTAAACTCCTTGATTCTTTTTTCTTTTGTAGGGAAACTCTTTCTATTTTTCTTTAATTTCTGTGGGTACATAGTAGGTATATATATTTATGGGGTACATGAGATGTTTTTATACAGGTATGCTATATGAAATAAGCACATCATGGAGAAGGGGGTATCTATCCCTTCAAGCATTTATCCTTTGAGTTACAAGCAATCCAATTATACTCTTTAAATTATTTTAAAATGTACCATTATTATTGACTATAGTCACCCTATTGTGCTATCAAATAGTAGGTCTTATTAATTCTTCTATTGTTTGCCACCCTTTACCATTCCCATCTACCCCTTCCCACTTGCCTTCCCAGCCTCTGGTAACCATCCTTCTACTCTTTATGTCCATGAGTTCAATTGTTTTGATTTTTGTACCTGACAAATAAGTGAAAACATGCAATGTTTGTCTTTCTGTGCCTGGTTCATTTCACTTAGCATAATGACCTCCATTTCCATCCATGTTGTTGCAAATGACTGAATCCCATTCTTTTTGATGGCTGAGTAGTACTCCATTGTGTATATGTACCACATTTTCTTTATCCATTCATCTATTGATGGACACTTAGGTGGCTTCCAAATCTTAGCTAGTGTGAGCAGTACTGCAACAAATATGGGAGTGCAGATACCTCTTTGAGATACTGATTTCCTTTTTGTTGGGTATATACCTTGCAGTGGGACTGCTGGATCATATGGTATTTCTTTCTTTTTTTTTTTTTCTCAGACAGAGTCTCACTCTGTCACCCAGGCTGGAGTGCAGTGGCACAATCTTGGCTCACTACAACCTTCACCTTCCGAGTTCAAGTGATTCTCTTGCCTCAGCCTCCTGAGTAGCTGGGATTACAAGTACGCACCACCATGTCTGGCTAATTTTTGTATTTTTAGTAGAGATGGGGTTTCGCTACATTGGCCAGGCTGATCTTGAACTCCTGACCTCCAGTGATCCACCCGTCTCGGCCTCCCAAAGTGCTGGGATTACAGGCATGAGCCACCACACCTGGCCCATATGGTATTTCTATTGTTTTTTGAGGAACATGCAAACTGTTCTCTGTAGTGGTTGTACTAATTTACATTCCCACCAACAGCATATGAGGGTTCCTTTTGCTCCACATCATTGACAGCATTTTTTATTGCCTATCTTTTGGATATAAGCCATTTTAACTGGGGTGAAATAATATCTCATTGTAGTTTTGATTTGCATGTCTAATGATCAGTGATGTTGAGCACCTTTTTATATGCCTGTTTGTCTTTTGTATGTCTTCTTTTGAGAAATGGTTATTCAAATATTTTGCTCATTTTTTGATCGGATTATTATACTTTTTACTGTATAGTTGTTTGAGCTCCTTATGTATTCTGGTTATTAATCCTTTATCAGATAGGTTGTTTGCAAATATTTCCCCCCATTCTGTGGCTTGTCTCTTCACTTTGTTGATTGTATCCTTTGCTGTGTAGAAGCTTTTTAACTTGATGTGATCCCATTTGTCCATTCTTGCTTTGGTTGCCTGTGCTTGTGGGGTATTGCTCAATAAATTTTTGCCCAGACCAACGTCCTGGAGATTTTCCCAAATGTTTTCTTGTAGTAGTTTCATAGTTTGAAGTCTTAGATTTAAGTCTTTAATCCATTTTGATTTGATTTTTGTATATGGAGAGAGATAGAGGTCTAGTTTCATTCTGCTGTATCTGGATATCGTTTTCCCAACACCATTTATTGAAGAGGCTGTCTTTTCTGCAGTGTATATTCTTGGCACCTTTGTCAAAAGAGTTCATTGTAGGTGTGTGGATTTTTTTCTGAGTTCTCTATTCTGTTCTATTGGTCTGTGTGTCTGTTTTTATGCTGGTACCATGCTATTTTGGTTACCATAGCTTTGTAGTATAATTTGAAGTCAAGTAATGTGATTCCTCCAGTTTTATTCTTTTTTGCTCAGGTTAGCTTTGGCTATTCTCAGTCTTTTGCGGTTCCATATAAATTTTAGGATTTTTTTTCTATTTCTATGAATAATGTTACTGATATTTTGATAAGGATTGCACTGAATCTGTACACTGCTTTGGATGGTAGTATGGACATTTTAACAATATTGATTCTTCTAATCCATGAACATGGAATACTTTTCTAGTTTTTGGTGTCCTCTTCAATTTCATTCATCAGTGTTTTATAGTTTTCATTATAGAGATCTTTCACTTCTCTGGTCAAGTTAATTCCTAGGTATTTAATTTTATGTGTGGCTATTTTAAAGGCTTTTTAAAAAATTTCTTTGTAAACTCCTTGATTCTTATTCATCTCTTTATGCCTGACAGTATGCCATTCATTGAAAAGACTCAAATTTTGCTTATTGAATTAAAATTAATTCCTGTAAGATCAGTAATAGAACTATTACTACAATAGAATGGAAGCCTGATTCCTGAAGTTTGTATGACTGTGATGAGAGATAGCAGATAGCGACTGCTAAACGAGGACACAAGTGTTTCCTGAGTCCTCTATATTAACTGCCAGTGGGAGCTTGAAGTAATGTGATTTCTCCAGTCTTTATAGCAGACCTTCTATTTTTATAATAATGACAAGACTGAAGGGACAAGATGAAATGGTGCAAATGGAACCTGGATAAGCACCAGCTCTTCTAAAAAAAATTTTCTTTTTGGTGTGTTTGTTGCTAATGTGAGAGATTAAAGTAAGAAAAATAGATAAAATCAAAATGAGTAAAGAAAAAACATAATTTCAGAAATTTCATTGAAAGCCCACCAATAAAGAACAATATAATTATTTTAAATTCTAAGAGCTTATCCTGTTTCTTCTCATTGCATAAACTCATATTCTCTACTTGATGGCACAAGACTGAGAGGTAAATAGTTGGAAAGCTGCTCACCATCATCAAAACTCAAGCAGAGGGATTGCTGTTGATCCATTTTAGGAAACCTTGTTCTTTACAAGAGTAGGACACATTTCTGTGGTCACTGAAAGATACAGCTGAAAGGTGATCTAAGCATTTCAGATTGGAAACTTTGGGAGTGTTCCATTGATTTGCCATTACACAGGCAAGTATTTCTCTCCTTAATTTGTTTTTAAACATAAGATACTCTTCTAATTATATGAATAGTTACTTGTAGCCCAGAGGCAACAGAGAAACTGCAAACTCTTAAGTAAGAAAATTCAGCAGAAAGAGAAAACCAGAAAAAAAATTTGTCTGGTTTAAATAAACTCCTTGGGTATGACTTCTGTAGTCAGACACCAAGACTGCATTTTTATTAGAAGTAGGAATTGGGCTGGGGGCATTACATTTATATGATGCTTTTGAAACAATCCAGAGGCCTTTAACATGGTCTCTTACAATGAACTAGTTAGCCACATGACCTCATTTTGTAAGTATCCACAGGAGAGTTGCCCTCTACTTCCTGGGGCTCATTGAAGGTAATCAAATCTTTTCTAATCATGAGAATCTTTGATCTTTAATCATTTTACTACGTCTTTCTCTTCAAAAAGTCTTTCTCTTCAAAAATAACTATATTATGTAGTCCCAATAACCCACCAAAATTTGCTTAATTTTTTTTTGGAAAATAAATGAGTAAGGTTACTTAAACTAAGGGGCAATCTCTGTGGAATATTTGGTGTCCCAAGGTGAAAGAGACACTGTAATTTTTTTTAGAGAATTTTTAGAGTGCTGAGTAAAAACAAATCAATGAATTCTGCAAATTAGCTTTAAGTTGAAAACAATTAAACACAAATAAGTTCATTAATTTAAGCAAAAACCATTATACCCAATGTACAGATTAACAAAAATTCACAAAATGTTAAAATTATTGCTAGTTCACTAGTAACTCTCAGAAGATGTAAAGAATTAATCTAGAAGTTTTTAGTGCTTTAGCGAAGACCGTTTCTATAACGCCATAAGGCAGCATGGTGTAGTAGTATGGCTGTCAAAATTCGGCATATAGCAGGGTTGCCCAGGAAGTTGCTCAAACAAACAAACCTATGTCCTGACCCTGAAGATTCTCATTCAACAGTTATTAGTCCAAGCTTGGGCATCTATCTTTTCTTTGAACATGGTCTCTAGTAATTCTGATACACCCTGAAGTTGAGAACCATTGGTGTATTGGAAAGAGCTCAGGCCCTTAGGAGTCATGAAAGACTATATTTGAATTCTGATTCTGCCATTGATTTGCTATGTGACTGGGGCAAGTTACTTACCTCTCTGGGTCATTGTGTTTTTGCATATTTATCTAAAATGCCAACGACCTGACTATCGTATTCTGTGACCTCAGAGAATTAAGCATATATTATGCTGTTCTTAAAGACAATTTTGCATTTAAAAATCGTATTCTGTGACCTCAGAGAATTAAGCATATATTTTGCTGTTCTTAAAGACAGTTTTGCACTTAAAATCGTATTCTGTGACCTCAGAGATTTAAGCATATATTATGCTATTCTTAAAGACAATTTTGTATTTAACAAAATTTTAGTTCACTTTACATAATATTCTACAATAAATGCTAAAGGCAACACAGTGTTTGATTCATCATCTTATGTTTTCTTTTCCCCACACCAAAGATCAATTTCACAGTCCTTTGAGAATTGTTTCTTGCAGGAAAAGAGCTAGGGTGGCTAGGAAGATGGAGACCAAACTTAAGATTATTTCTACTCTCCAACAGAACTGGTGGCATCTCTGCATTATCCATGCTAGAGGATGGAAAAAACACTGATATTAACTCAGAAATGGCAAGCAATAGTTTCACTTTCCTCATGATATTGTCATCGAGGAAGAAATTTCCTAGGGGAGGCAATGCAGTACAATAGGGAAAGTATGGACTTAAGAGATTAGAGACCTGCATTCCAATTTTGCTGTATCACTTGGCACAAATTACATAACCTTGGAGAGATGACAACTGTATCTCATCTGTGATGTAGGAATAGGCATACTGCAGAGATTTCTGAGGATTCGTGTAATGAAAGTCAGATGTTTGTCATAGTGCCTACCGCTTTGTAGGTCCCTAATAATAGGAAAATTCCCTTTCTACTTCCACAGCAATACTCCATTTCCAAAAACTGCTGATCAGAAAGCTGTGTTGTGTGTGTGTGTGTGTGTGTGTGTGTGTGTGTCTGTGTGTGTGTTGGGTCATGCCAACGTTTCTGATTTTATCCTGTGATCCAGATACTTGAAGAACAAAATGTATGCCAAAATCATGTTGAACCTCATGGCTTGGTAACTTTTTTTAATGAAATTAGTATGGGCAATTTGAAGCTTTTTTTTAAGACTGAAGCTCTGTCACCAGGCTGGAGTGCAGTGGTGTGATCTCGGCTCACTCCAACCTCCACCTCCCAGGTTCAAGTGATTCTCCTGCATCAGCCTCCCAAGTAGCTGGGACTACAGGCACGTGCCACTACACCCAGCTAATTTTTGTATTTTTAGTAGAGACGGGGTTTCATTATGTTGGCCAGAATGGTCTCGATCTCCTCACCTTGTGGTCTGCCTCGACCTCCCAAAGTGCTGGGATTACAGGCATGAGCCACCAAGCCCGGCCAATTTGAAGCTTTTAAGAAAAAGACTTAATGTGATTGGAAGAGATTTTTTTCCTTCCTTCCTTCCCTCCTTCCCTCCCTTCCTTCTTCCCTTCCTCCCTTCCTTCCTTCCTTAAAGTAAATGGCCTGCAGGGGAGAGGTTGAACATCCTTCAGCTGATCTGACTTGAGTAACAGGAAAACTGAAAACTACTTACACTAGAGGCCTCTTGCTTTTTGTGGGATAGTTTCTTAGTCCTTTGGAGGGGCGGGGGGAAAAACAGTAATGGAACACAACTGGCTTTGGAAGTTTAAATGCAAATATTTCCAATTTTGGAAGTTTTAATGCAAATGTTTCCAATTGCCTTTGCCTTATGTAGAGATTTAACAGAATCATTAATGTCAATCAGAAATTCATTTTTGGAAGTTGAGAACAAGCAGCTTTTATACAGCGAAGCCCGGGGCAAGCATGGACACACTTTTTTTTCCCTACAAAAGAGTCTGAAAATTAACAAGAAACTTAGAAAGTAACAGTAATGCGGCCGGGCGCGGTGGCTCACGCCTGTAATCCCAGCACTTTGGGAGGCAGAGGCGGGCAGATCATGAGGTCAGGAGATCGAGACCATCCTGGCTAACACGGTGAAACCCCGCCTCTACTAAAAATACAAAAAATTAGCCGGGCGTGGTGGCGGGCGCCTGTAGTCCCAGCTACTCGGGAGGCTGAGGCAGGAGAATGGCGTGAACCCGGGAGGCGGAGCTTGCAGTGAGCCGAGATCGCACCACTGCACTCCAGCCTGGGCGACAGAGCGAGACTCCATCTCAAAAAAAAACAAAAAACAACAACAAAAAAAACAGTAATGCTTCTACTGTGTGCTTCTTTCATTGGTGGGCTTTTCTTTGAAGATGTTTTCTAATTCAAAGTTTTTTGTTTTGTTTTTGTTTTCTTAGTTTGAAGTTAATTTGCTTACCTCTTAAAGATTAATTTATCTAAGCCTTCTGGGAACTGCCAAACAGTGATAGTCTCAAAAGAATTCAATAAACTAGTTCATAAAATGTCCCTGTCTTCTATTGTCTTAAATCTAATCATGTTCTGTGAACTGTGGACCCAGTGTGTAACCCTGCGTGATTTATCACCCAGAGTTCTCTACTGTATTTCAAAGTTGATTTACCTCAGGGGCAACTGAGGGTTTATTGAGTAATTCAGATTTTTCCAGAGAAACTGGTTTGAAGGATCCAGTGCAACCTGCCTAGCTCTGTCTTTGTTTATAAACCCACTTACTGGTGATATCATTCAAGATAGTCCCTCTCTAAAAACCTTGAATTTTGTCTGGTCTTCTCGGATGAGGAATTCTCAACCTGGTACAATCTCATTCTAACTCTTCTCTTATATACTAAGTACTCAAACTATATACTTTACTATAACTTAACAGGAAAAGGTTGACCATTTTTGGTATTATCTCAATGATACATTTTTCAGTGTCTGAGCTCACACTGATTCCTAAGTAGCTACATCGCTTTTAATAATTTCTACTACTTAGGGTTTTATTCCCTTGGTATAGATATTGTCCTTTCAATGTTTTCTTAAGGAATTATTGAGAGTAGATTATTAGCAATTTAAGATCCTAAACAGATAGACGTGGGACATGGTTGTTGTAAAAAGAAACATATCGGTAAGACACTAGGAAACTCGAAATGCTTTCAACATTTCTTTGAACTTTACTACTGAATGATTTATTTGCAACTCATTATCTGGTATAGTGGGGAAAAGCCATCCATGTCTTTTTAAGCCAAGACATATTTAAGACAATAATAAAGCTAAAATATCAATTGCACTATCTACATTTGCTTTTGACACAATGAAAAGCTGATAGGTTCATAATTACATGAGCATATTTTCCATAAGTAAGAGATGAAACAGCAGCTCAGAAACCCTTGGTCTGTGGTGAGCATGTTCACATTTCAACACATGAAATTTGGTGTGCGAAATTTACCTAGCAGCTCCTCAGATTTTATGAAAAACTAGATGATAATTTTTAAAAAAGCAATGTTGAATACTTAGAATCATATTTCTAATAAAAATAAGTCAAACTATTTAATTTTGATAAACAGTTTCAAAACTAAAAATGAACTGAACTTATACTTGATGACATAATTTTGTAAATTCATGATTGATTTCTGCTTTATTCTGATTTACTACTTTACAAGATAGGTGTTTCTTTTCTTCCACTGTAAAAGTGTAATGTGTTCATCGTATTTGGAAAATGTGGAAGATAGAAGATTACTGTTCTTATTTTTTCATTATTATAAAGGGTAATTTTTCCTTACCATAGAAGTAGCATAATCATAATTCTAATTTGAAAATTTGAAAATGCAAAAAAATTGTAATCCAAGATCACAACAACATTTAGGGCTAATAGTTGAGATTATACTGAATATAGTTTTGCATCTGTTTTTGCACCAATATATTACAAGGCTTTTTGTGTCATTTACTATTTTATAAAACATGATTCTTAATGCCTGAATACTTGTCTAACACTTGTATATATTGTTTATTTAGTCATTCCTCTATTGTGGAACATTTAAATTGGATCCAAGTTTACTATAAGTAATACTACAATAAAAATATCTATACATTATTTGTGGTGTCTCTGGTTGTTGTCTTAGAGTGACACTTTAATTATCTTTGTGAGAAAGTCCTCAAGAATCCTGCCATTAATTCATATACTTTCCCCCCACCGATATGTCCCTTTAAGTGCTCTGAAAATACTTAAGAAACTTAGTAATAAGAAAGAAAATTAATCTTCTTTTTCGATTCTTCACTTCTAGTTCTCTGTGGCCAATGGATTTTTTAAAATCCCTTTGTCTAGAGCATCTCCCATTTAATTGTTTCTTTTTGACAGCAGGGAAACTGGAAGTCAGATGTGATATCTATGCATACCATAAAAGGAAAAGAATGAAGCAGATGTCTGAATTTTGATACATAGAACAGATGTCCTTTTGGTCACATTTCCTGGGGGATATAGTTGTAATCAAAGGCCAACTGGTAACATTTTTGGTTACTATGTTTTAAAAAAAAATTTCCAAGCCTCACATAGCTGACATGGTTTATTTACCTTCAGGAACACTGTAGTACTTGCAGTGAGTTAGAATTCATTCATTATTATGTGTGACTGGAGAGATGTATTGCTTAAAAGCTATACCAGGCCCTACTTAGGAATAAGTTACAACTGCATTAAATCACTCTGTTTGTGTCAAACTCATTAAAGTTAAATGGCAGAATCTAGAGGGGGACTTGATTAACATGAGATAATAAATATTTGCAGAATCTGATGCCTACCAGAAGAAACTCTGACCCAGACAGGATCATTGCATAAGAGGTTGGTTTTAGAAGTAGAGTTGGCTGAAATTAAAGTCTCGAGTGACATGAAGACAGTGTTAAAGATAAATCCAAACTCTTCTTTATTGCTTGACACTTTTCCAATCAGCATTGACTTCATTCCTGGCAAGCTGATGTAACATGGTGAGTTCTACCTCATTTTATACTTTATTTGGTTAGAATTTGGGGGAGGGGGTAAAGGTGCAGGTTGGTTATTTAAAATGCGCAGTCACCTCCACCAACTTTCCAATATAGGGCTATTACTTAAGGGAATACACCCATAAAACTTTGATTTTCTAGTAATTCTGCTTTTGTGCATTCCTAATTTAAGACTCAGTGAGGGTGAAAGAGTTTTAGATTTGGCAAACACTGCACTATTTTCTTGAATTTTTTGGATTTGCTAAAACCAATAACAAATTTATTACCCAATTTTTTTTTCCTGTAACTTTTCCGTGTGTTGCCACTGAATCCTCCACATCTGGTTCAGTGCTTGACACTTAGTAGGCACTCAGCCAACACTTATTGAATGAACAAGTTTAATGCATTCCAGTTTTTTTTTTTTAGGTGATGTTGTGCCTAATGTATACGCCTTCTTTCTTTCACTTCTTCATGAATCCTTTTGTTCATGTCTTTTACTTATGCCAAGCTGTCACATTGTGTGCATGAACCAAAGGATTTATTTTTTCTCCCACAGCCCCAGAGTCCGCAAATGACAGACCTTAAACCTAAAACACCGATTAGTTTCCGTCTTTCCTCTTGCAGAATGAGTTATGAAGCCAAAGATCGCAAGAAGAGCACACTTCTTAACAGCCACTTCAGAGGCGACAGCCAGGGAATAAGAAATAAGGAAGAACTTTCCAGAGGATGGAGCCACCACAAATAATGATGGAAAAGAAGGTTCCTCCCAGAGATTAGATTTAGAGGCTATTTAAGGAATTTCCCCACTCCCAGTGTAGGAATCTTCTCAATACTCGCTAATCAGGATTTCCTTATGGTTATATTCTAGGGACTGCTGCTTGCCTGCCTGTCTTCTCTTTTTTGAATAGAAGGTGTCTTTGTTTGTTTGATTTTATTTTTTCTTCAACTTCGCTGTTCTACAATGACAAGAGGTAGAACAGAGACATTTTCTACCTCAACATGGGAGGCAGAAAATTCACCTTTTTATCCAGGAATACCAAACCAGAAGCTGAAATATCTGGATCTGATAGAGAGGACAGTCTATTCCCCCTTGGACTTTGGACTGGATGCAATAATGGTATGAGACCCTGGGGTAGGAATGAGTGTCTTCTATGTGTGGGAAAGAGAGGAAAGCAGATATTTGGCGACCTAAAAAGAAGGCATGGCAGAACCTCATTAGTTGTTCAACAATCCTATTTTCCTTTTCTCCTGGACACACAGCTATGCATTTTCCAGCCATCCTTGTGGGTAGATGCCCAGTGACAGTTCTGAGAATGGAATATGGACAGATGTGATAGGCACTTCTGGGCCTGGGCCACAAAAACCTTCCACATGATGTCCAGTG
This sequence comes from Pan paniscus, assembly GCF_029289425.2. Taxonomy (NCBI): domain Eukaryota; kingdom Metazoa; phylum Chordata; class Mammalia; order Primates; family Hominidae; genus Pan; species Pan paniscus. Next base: position 67,535,021 of record NC_073259.2, read on the forward strand.
CCTCTTTTACCCCACTGACAGTTGTTTATTGACATCCAGAGAGACCTTGGATGGTTTAGAAGCCATGTGTAGAAGATGTCAACCTTCCCTCAGCATGGATCCTTGAATGACTGTGGAGTGCAATGCCTTCTACCAATTACACCTACTGTGTTTGAGAATCAAATTTCATTTGTATTAAGCTACTGATTTGGGGGGTTTATCTCCTTCAGCACCTACATTAGTACAACTCATGCAGAATGGAGAGTTAATGTGAACACATATGGCACAGACTGGTGAAACCTAGGACTTTAAGATGATAGATGAATTTCTGATTATACTTTCCTTTCCCGCAAAAAGTTTTTTTCAAATTAAATGTTGTAATATAAATGTGAATTCTTAAATATCTCTCTAATGAAATGATGACTAACTATAGAAAAGAGAATGCAGGAATATATACATCCTTTATAAGAGTGTGAAACTGTTACAGGCAATCTAGAGGGTCTTGCCTAGGGATAACGAACAAAATAACATACCTGGGTAAAAGAAATGAGAGGTTACTGATAAAAAACTAACATTTAGCCGGGAGTGGTGGCTCATGCCTGTAATCCCAGTACTTTGGGAGGCCGAGGCAGGCAGATCGCCTGAGGTCAGGAGTTTGAGACAAGCCTGGCCAACATGGTGAAACCCCATCTCTATCAGAAATACAAAAATTAGCTAGGCATGGTGGCGGGTGCCTGTAATCCCAGCTACTTGGGGGGCTGAGGCAGGAGAATCACTTGAACCCGGGTGGTGGAGGTTGCAGTGAGCAGAGATTGTGCCACTGCATTCCAGCCTGGGTGACAGAGCTAGACTTCATCTCAAAAAAAAAAAAATTATATTGCACAATATAAAACATTATTTTATACTTAGGATCACATTTGATCTTTGCAAATCCATATGAAATAGCTATTATTATCAGATACAGTTTATGAATAATAAAAACAAGACTCATATGGGTTAGGTAACTAGGCCATGGTCTCTCTACCAAGCTCTGTCTCTCTGACTGAGGAGAGAGTATCTAGAGCATCAGTGTTCTTTTTACTGCCTTATGCTACCTCCCAGTACAGGTATAACAACTAAACCTACAAGTAACCTGCAATTGAGGGTTTAGACTTTTAGCATCTTTAACCATTCAAAACATAGCTGTGGGACCAAAAAGCAAAAAACAGTTTACAAAAGCCCATATTTATTGCACCAAGAAAAAGCCATGTCTGTGAAATATTGCTTAGAATTTGTGTACTAAACTCAGCATAATGAATTAACAAACTCAGTGACCTCATTTTCTCCTAGATTACAATAAATGGAAGACTTAAAATGATGAGAAAAATAAACACAGAAAACCTCAATTAACAGGGTAGAGGATGACCTATTGAAAGATTGGGCATTCATGTGTGGGAGGTAAAGGCAAATCCTGTGAGTGGTAGGCAGTCCGAGGCAAGTGTTCTCTCTTTTTGTTGTTTGATTCTAAATTTATGACAACTGAAGAAAGGGCCTTGGCCTGGTCTGGATCAACTTGGTATGGAGCCCATGAGAAATGAAAGATGACTCATAAACATACCTAATTCATCCCAGGCAACAGCAGAGATGACCATGAAAAATGAGCCATCTGAGAATTCTCAACGATTCTTGGAGAATGTCATTAATTACATTTTTATTACAGGGCAGGGATGCCCAAGCTGACACATGGGTTACAAAGGCAAAGTAGAATTTCCCTCTATGGGTTTTGTTAATGTAAAATATAAATTAATAAGCTTTTTGCTTTTACTAATATGAAACATACCCATCAATTAGTTGTCTTCAATTCAGAAAGAACTAAACTAGAGTTCGATAGTATCTTAAATCCAAAAAATAAAAATAAAAACCCAACCAGCAGCCATTTGCTGAATTCCTGAGTGCTTAGGAGTCTCCATTTCTAGTCTAGCAAATGTCTTCCAGTTGCAATTTTTAACATTTTTTCCCAGATCTTTCAAGAAACCTGTAATAGTATCAAGTCCAGCACACAAAGCTAGCTTTCTGTAAGCAATCAGTCTCATCTACCCACCTTTACTTTATACAGCCTCCTAAATTCAACCTTAGAATAAAAAGTACTTTTTTGTTGTTAAAACTCTGTTCTCTAGCCAGGTGTGGTGGCTCATGCCTGTAGTCCCAGCACTTTGGAAGGCTGAGACCAGAAGATTGCTTGAAACCAGGAGTTTGAGATCAGCCTGTACAATGTAGTGAGACCACCATGTCTTAAAAAAATAAAAATTAAAAACAATAGCTGGGCATGGTGTCACATATTTGTGGTCCCAGCTGCTTGGGAGGCTGAGGTGGGTGGATCATGTGAGCCCAGGAGGTTGAGGCTGCAGTGAACAATGATCATGCAGTGCCCTCCAGCCTTAGTGATAAGAGTGAGACCATGTCTCAGAAATTTAAAAAAAGTCTATCCTCTGCCTCTAAGGGACTTTGTTGTTATAAAACTACTGAAAATTTGTATAAATATATTCTATTAAATATAAACATATTTTATTAAAACTATTGAAAATATGTATAAACCAGGTGTGGTGGCTCACACTTGTAATCCTAGCACTTTGGGAGGCTGAGGCAGGAGGATTGTTTGAGGCTACAAGTTCAAGACCAGCCTAAGCAACATAGTGAGATCCCATCTGTACAAAAATTTGAAAATTAGCCAGCTTTGGCAGTGTGTGCCTGTATTCCCAGCAACTCAGGAGGTTGAGGCAAGAGAATCCTTTGAACCCAGGAGTTTAAGGTTACAGTGAGCTGATTGCGAACTGTACTCCAACCTGGGCAACACAGTGAGACCCTATCTCAAAAAAAAAAAAAGAAAGAAAATATGTACAAATGAATGTTTTAAATTGAAACAATTACTATAGCACCAAAATGCTCATTCGATGAGATGGAAATTTCTTCTTAAATGTCTATTTCTCATTTTGCAGCAAAGGCATGATTATACTTCTATAAATTTTTGCCTTACATAGTCAGATAGAAGCATGCAAAGTAGGCAGAGCCTAGGCATCTACCTGAAAGAAATGCCCTCCTGCATTTTCTTGAACATATTAACTCTTCCTGAGCTCCAGTGGCACTATTCCGGCAGATAATTTTAAAGCAGGCGTCACTTGTTATTTTCTCTTTCAAAGTGCCGTGTTCTTTGTCTTCACAGTACTTTTGAAAATACTTAAATATACATTTGTTTCTTATGAAACTTGTTTGCCTCACTGGACTTTAAGATCTGTGAGGCCAATTCCATGCCTGTTTTATTTTCTACTTTATTGCCCCTGTTCCCCAGGCACAAAGCAATATGTGCCTGACATACATTTGGCTCTCAATAAATACTTGTCATATTTGTGTGCTTGTTCAACTTTTCTCACTCTTTTTGTGTGTAGATGTGTACTTTCTTGTTATTTCTGGACACTTACGGATTTCCTTATTTTGCCTCAAGTTCAGCTATGCATTAAAACTATTTTATGGCCAGGCGTGATGGCTCATGCCTGTAATCCCAGCACTTTGGGAGGCTGAGGTGGGTGGATCACGAGGTCAGGAGTTCAAGACCAGCCTGGCCACGATGGTGAAACCCCGTCTCTACTAAAACTACAAAAATTAGCCAGGCGCGGTGGCAGATGCCTGTAATCCCAGCTACTCGGGAGGCTGAGGCAGGAGAATCGCTTGAACCCAGGTGGCAGAGGTTGCAGTGAGCTGAGATAGAGCCACTGCACTCTAGCAGCTGGGTGACAGAGTGAGACTCCGTCTCAAAATAAATAAATATTTTATAAAAAACGTATTTTAATTATTTTTTTTTTTTGAGACAGAGTTTCACTCTGTTGCCCAGGCTGGAGTGCAGTGGCACATACACACACACATATATATAATCTAGAGATTTTACATATATATATATATATATATATAAAATCTAGAGGTTTCTTTCACCTTTCAAACATAGCTCATCCCCATAACTTAAAAAATATAAAAAAATACAATTTTATCTGTCTTGTCTTTATTTTGAATTTTCAATTTCAAAGGGAATACAAGCAATAATATCTTGAATCTCATAGATGGCCAGTATCTACTTCTTGCATAATTCCTTATTTGCACAGAGCTTTATCCACAGCCAATCAGCGATAGCATTCTTATATTCTGAAGCATACACAATTTGTGTAGCAAAAACTTTTCAGTTTTGGGATACGCAGCAATAAAATCAAGCACATAATTTTTTCCATGGAAAATCTCTTTACAGGTATCAGATTCCATATAGTGACAAGAAAGTAGATATTTGCATAGCTAATGGCTTGTGCATTAATAATCAGGTGATAGAATCTGTTCTTGTTACCCACAAAATGGCCATGTAGACATGGTTTGTGATCTACCATAGATGTGTTTTTCAACTATATTATACACATCAGATTCCCTTCCTCCCACAACTCTTTGAGGGAAAAATTTATGGGAGGAAAAAAAAAACACTTCTTTTTTTGGCATAACTTAGTATACAGCCTAACTTAGTAAAAAGTGAGGCCCTAGGAAATAGTGGTAAAAGCCATACCTTAAATCCAGAAAGGCTTGAGGGCAAGAGAGAAAGACGCAGAGACTCCCTGGGTAAGCAAGGTATTATTACAGCGTTTTACAGATAAAGAAACCAAGGCTCAGCAAAGTATATATCTAGTCCACTATCACACAACTCACAATTGGTCGTATGGAGATTCACACCCAGGTCTGTCTGCCTCTGAAGCCCAGGCTGTTAAGTACCATCTGATCACAATAGATAGTTCTCAGGTGATCTTGAATGCTGCTGATATTGGGACCACACTTTGAGAACCACTGTTCATAAAAGTCAACAGCTGACAATAAATAGCCCAATAGTGAAAACAGGTGCTGAGATTTGCAAGGCAGTTTCACAGATAAGTTACATAGAGTATAATCACGATTTCCAGAACAAAAGCAATGTTGCCGTGTTATAAAAAACACTGCATTGAAAGAAGCAGTAGGTAAAGATTGGGTTGATCACAAGACTCTCTGCCACAATATTTATCTAGAAATCCATAGTTGGCAACAAAGCTCCCAGACTAACATGAAATGTCTGCTATGTGAGGAAAACAAAGTCCAGAGGTGCGAACAAGATGGCCTACTAGAAGCAGGGGTGATTGGAGGCTCCCATCGAAAAACAAACATAACACTTTTACACTGTTGGTGGGACTGTAAACTAGTTCAACCATTGTGGAAGTCAGTGTGGTGATTCCTCAGGGATCTAGAACTAGAAATACCATTTGACCCAGCCATCCCATTACTGGGTATATACCTGTCAGGCCTCTGAGCCCAAGCTAAGCCATCATATCCCCAGTGACCTGCACGTACACATCCAGATGGCCGGTTCCTGCCTTAACTGATGACATTCCACCACAAAAGAAGTGAAAATGGCCTGTTCCTGCCTTAACTGATGACATCGTCTTGTGAAATTCCTTCTCCTGGCTCATCCTGGCTCAAAAGCTCCCCCACTGAGCACCTTGTGACCCCCACTCCTGCCCGCCAGAGAACAACCCACCTTTTTCCTTTACCTACCCAAATCCTATAAAACGGCCCCACCCCTGTCTCCCTTCGCTGACTCTCTTTTCGGACTCAGCCCGCCTGCACCCAGATGATTAAAAGCTTTATTGCTCACACAAAGCCTGTTTGGTGGTCTCTTCACATGGACGCGCATGAAATTTGGTGCCAACCTGAGGTCATAGGTGGATCTTTCTCACGGAGCAAAGAGCAGGAGGACAGGGGATTGATCTCCCAAGGGAGGTCCCCCGATCCGAGTCACGGCACCAAATTTCATGCGCGTCCATTTGAGGAGACCACCAAACAGGCTTTGTGTGAGTAACAAGGCTGTTTATTTCACCTGGGTGCAGGCGGGCTGAGTCCGAAAAGAGAGTCAGCGAAGGGAGATGGGGTGGGGCCGTTTTATAGGATTTGGGTAGGTAAAGGAAAAAGGGGGATTGTTCTCTGGTGGGCAGGAGTGGGGGTCACAAGGTACTCAGTGGGGGAGATTTTGAGCCAGAATGAGCCAGGAGAAGGAATTTCACAAGACGATGTCATCAGTTAAGGCAGGAACAGGCCATTTTCACATCTTTTGTGGTGGAATGTCATCGGTTAAGGCAGGAACCGGCCAGCTGGATGTGTACGTGCAGGTCACAGGGGATATGATGGCTTAGCTTGGGCTCAGAGGCCTGACAATACCCAAAGGATTATTAAGTCATGCTGCTATAAAGACACATGCACATGTATGTTTATTGCGGCACTATTCGCAATAGCAAAGACTTGGAACCAACCCAAATGTCCAATAATGATAGACTGGATTAAGAAAATGTGGCACATATACATCATGGAATACTATGCAGCCATAAAAAATGATGAGTTCATGTCCTTTGTGGGGACACGGATGAAGCTGGAAACCATCATTCTCAGCAAACTATCACAAGGACAAAAAACCAAACACCACATGTTCTCACTCATAGCTGGGAACTGAACAATGACAACACATGGACACAGGAAGGGGAACATCACACACTGGGGCCTGTTGTGGGGTGGGGGGAGGGGGGAGGGATAGCATTAGGAGATATACCTAATGTTAAATGACGAGTTAATGGGTGCAGCACACCAACATGGCACACGTATACATATGTAACAAACCTGCACACACGTACCCTAAAACTTAAAGTATAATTAAAAAAAAGAAAAAGAAAAACAAACATAATAACCGTGTGAATCCTTCGCCAGCAACAGAGTTATCCAGGTTCTCTCATCAAAATTGACTAGAAGGCTGGCGTGACCCACCAAGAGAAGGAAGAGCAGTGTGGTGCGGTGGCCCACCTGAGAGCCACACGGCGAAGGGGAGTCCCCTCTCCCCAGCCAAGGGAGGTGGTGAGTGAGCATGCTACCCGGCCCGGGGAACTGCTTTTTCCACGGAACAGTGCAACCTATGGGTCAGAAGAGCCCACTCCGGAACCCAGGCCACCAGGGCCTACCGTCCCAACCTGAGAAAGTGCAGATTCTTACAGCCTCTCAGCTAAAATCTGCTTAAGCCTACTGAACTCCTGGGGGCAGAGGGGCGACGAGCCCTGGCTGCCATCACCTGCTGTCTAAGCCATTTGAGCTCCTTGGGGGAGGGGCAGCAGCCAGCACTGGGACTGGCAACTGCCTAACAGGCTAAGCTCCCTGGGCAGGGGAAGGGTGGCACCCATTTCTATAGCTCCAGGCTGTGCTTTTCCCCTGCTAGTGCCAGGAAGGCTGGATGGCTTGGTCCCAAGACTTGTCCCCACAGCCCTACACACCGTGGCAGCCACACACACACTGTGGCAGTCTTCGGCCAGAGTGCCTCTTCAGGCCTAACCCCCACCCATCCTTCCTCGTTGGTGGGGGAGGGGCTTCCCTGCAGGATCTCCAATAACTCTAGGTAGAGGCTTAGGAACAGAATTCTGATCTCCCTGGTCCTGAGCCCCTAAGGGGAGGGGTGGCTGCAGTCTCTGTGGACCAGCAGACTTAGCCTCTCCTCCTGGTAGTTCTGAGGAATCAGGGCAACCCAGACAAGTGGGTTTCCCCCCAGTGAAACACACCCTCTCCACCAAGGGACAAAGTGGTTCGTTAAACGGTCCTACTCCCAGTGCCACAACAGGGTGAGACCTTCCTACAGGGGTTGTCAGACACTCTATACAGGAGCAATCCTACTGGCATCAGGCTGGTGCCCCTCGAGGTCAGAGATCCCAGGAGAAGGAGCAGGGACCCATCTTTGCTGCTCTCCAGCCTCTTTGAGTGACATCTCCAGGCACAGCAGAAAATCAGATGAATAAGGCCTGAAGCGAATGCCCAGCAAACTGCAGCAGCCCTGCAGAAGAGGAACCTGACCATTGAAAGAAAAACAAGCAGAAAGCGACAACAACATCAAGAACAACAACAACAAAAAGGCCCACACAAAAACCCTATCCAAGGGTCAGCAGCCTCAAAGACTGAAACTAGACAAACTCACAAAGATAAGAAAGAATCAATGGAAAAAATGCCAAAAACCCAAAAGGCCAGAGTGCCTCTTCTCCTCCAAATGATCACAACATCTCTCCATCAAGGATGCAGAACTGGACGGAGGATCAGATGGACAAATTGACAGAAGTAGGCTTCAGAAGATGAGTAATATAAAACTATGATGAGCTAAAGGAGCACGTTCTAACCCAAAGCAAAGAAGCTAAGAATCTTGATAAAAAGTTAGAGGAATTGCTAACTAGAATAACCAGTTTAGAGAGGAACGTAAAGGACCAGATGGTGCTGAAAAACACAGCACGACAATGTCGTAAGGCATACACCGTTATTAGCAGCTGAATCAACTGAGTGGAAGAAAGGATATCAGAGTTTAAAGACCACCTTACTGAAATAAGATGCCGACAAGAATAGAGAAAAAGGAATGAAAAGGAATGAACAAAGCCTCCAAGAAATATGGGACTTCATAAAAAGACCGAACCTACAATTGATTGCAGTATCAGAAGGAGACGGGGAGAATGGAAACAAGCTGGAAAACACATTTTAGGATATTATCCAGGAAAACCTCCCCAACCTAGCAGGACAGGCCAACATGCAAATTCAGGAAAAACAGAGAACACCATTAAGATACTCCATGAGAAGATCAACCCCAAGAAAACAAAGTGCATTAGGGGTAGATAACTGAGAAAAACTGCCTGAAGAGGGATCTGGGAATTTATTCTAGGTTTTGGTTCTATGTCCTATCAGCCTTTTAAGAACCATTAGTTATCCCAAAGGCAGTGTGGGGCAGGAGCAAGTGTGCTGGCCTTAGAGTCAGGCTGTAGGGTTGGAAATCCAATTTTTCCTCTACTAGGTAGAAGATCTTTGGTAAGTTAATGCTTCAGGCCTCAGTTTCCCCATCTATAAAATGAGAATAGTAATGGTTCTTACTTCACAGGGTTATTGCAAAGATACATGAAGTAAGGTGTGAAAAGACCTTTGGATAGTAGGTGCCATGTACTAAGTATCCAGTAAATGTTAGCTGTTAGGATTATTTTGTCCCACTGCTGAGTCAAGCCATGAGATGTGAGGCTTTTCCAATTTGCTTGATGACGGTTTGTAACAAAATCGTATTCTGTTGCAAGCAGATAAATTTGATCATCAGTGTTTCTGGGCAGTCTACAATGTGCTGTGCTATCAGATACATGTGCGTCATAGATGTTAACATTCCTACACACTGGAAAGGAGATTGTAAAAAAAGAAACTCTGAATTTTCTTCTTGCCAATCTTATGTCACCCCCTATATTCCAAAGTGCATTATGAACAACATATGTACATTTTCTCATTTAGTTCCTATGAAAGTAGTTGTTGTTTTTATTTAAAACATTGGAAAGTTTGAAAATCTAAAATCTGAAGGTTAAGAGGTGATATGACAACAAATTCATAAGCCAGAATTTGAACCCAGATATGTTTGAGACCCAAGGTTATACTGCCTTGAAATTTATAAATTAAAACATGAGAGAATATGCATAATGTCTTTTTTTTCCGAGAGGAGAGAGGGTTTGATATCCAAATGCTCATTCACAGATGTAATATTTTATTTCCAATGTTTTTACCTTAGAAGAACTTATTGGATAATAGAAATATCAAAAGTTCCCATAAATAAAATATATAACAGCTAAACCTTGTAGAGTTTAGACAACTGAAAGTATCACTGCATGGCTACTTAGTAGTCACATCTGCTCCCTAAGCAATAGAATAGAACAGAATAGAAGAATATCCAAAAAATTTGGGGAGGAAATCAACCTTAAATTTAAAAGAAAATTAGTGAAGAATTCAGATGAACTTGCAGCATATATTAAGGCTGAAGCATCCACTCAGGGAGTTTGAGTATTTTGATAATTAGTAGTTTCCAGACATAGACAATCTCACCTGCCCTGGACTGAAACTAAGCACTCTTTTCCCTCCTTTGGGAAAACACCGATTTCCACCAGCAGCTTGTTGCTGTCTTGTTTTGTCTGCCTTCCTCTACCTGTGCAGGTAGCCTGGTCCCCACTTGCAATACGAGACTATAAGAGAACATTGTAGTGAATCATCTTGCCCTAAGGCATTGCCCATCACACACGCTTTCCTATAAGGCATACCTTACTGTCTAGGATCTGGAAAACCCTCTGCTGCAGTGTCTGGCCAGCCTTGGGCCTCACAAGGATGTAAATGACTTTCAGGTCCGGGCTGGTGCGAAACAGCTTCTCCATCAGCACTTTGCCCAGAAAGCCTGTGGCCCCCGTGATGAGAATGGACTTGCCGCCATAGAAAGCTGCAACTGTGGACATGATTCCTCCCTTTCTTTTATAGCTCCTGAAAGAGGTTCCTGAAAAGGAAGAGAAATAACAAAAGATTACATCTTCAGAAGTTCTCATATTCAAAGTCACTTAAAATGTTTCTGTTGCTTCCAAGAGTTTTGAATGCAGAAAAAAATAGGTCAGACAGTGAGAGCATCGTGGCTTTTAAACAATATGACTCATTCCAATCAATATTTATTGAGTTCTCTCTACATGCTAGACTTTATGCCAGGAACTGTGAGCAAGAAATGAGAAAGACATGATTCCTGCTTTCAAGGAATTGCTTGCAGTCTAATGGAGGAGGCAGACAATAAAGAGACTGTTAAATACAATATAGTAAGTGCTAAAACAAAGGGAGACCTGAGAGGGGTACATAGCAGCATCTGGAAATTTCAAAGTGTCTGTGACATCTGAGCTGAAGCTTGGAAGGCAGAGAAGGGCTGGGGTCACGGTGTCCCAGGCCAAGGAAAGAGCAAGGGCAAAGGTGCAGTGGTGTGGCACAGCGTGCTTAGGGGAAATAAAGGGATGCAGTGTTACTGGACATAAATGAGAAGGTTAGGACTGGCCCAGCAGCTTGTGAAACCAAAGCTTAGAACAGCTATCAGGTTTTTAAAAATTATGATGTAATTAGAGTTTGAGTTTCAGATTTATTTAGAGAAAATACTGGAATAAATAATTGTTGCGGGAAGTCAAGGACCTTAAACAGAGGGACCGGCTGAAGCCATGGCAGAAGAACGTGGATTGTGAAGATTTCATAGACATTTATTAGTTTCTCAAATTAATACTTTTATAATTTCTTATGCCTGTCTTTACTGCAATCTCTAAACATAAATTGTAAAGATTTCATGGACACTTATCACTTCCCCCGTCAATACCCTGGTGATTTCCTATGCCTGTCTTTACTTTAATCTCTTAATCCTGTCAGCTGAGGAGGATGTATGTCGCCTCAGGACCCTGTAATAATTGCATTAACTGCACAAATTGTACAGCATGTGTGTTTGAGCAATATGAAATCTAGGCACCTTGAAAAAAGAACAGGATAACAGAAATTGTTCAGGGAATAAGAGAAATAACCTTAAACTCTGACTGCCGGTGAGGTGGGAGGAACAGAGCCATATTTCTCTTCTTTCAAAAGCAAATGGGAGAAATATTGCTGAATTCTTTTTCTCAGCAAAGAACATTCCTGAGAAGGAGAATACGCGCCTGGAGGTAAAGGCCTATGAACGGCCCCCCCAAGGTGCACCTGTCTTTTATGGTCAAGACTCTAGGGGTGAAATAGACCCCAGTCTCCCATAGCACTCCCAGGCTTATTAGGAAGAGGAAATTCCCGCCTAATAATTTTGGTCAGACCGGTTGCTGTCAAAACCCTGTCTCCTGATAAGATGTTATCAATGACAATGGTGCCTGAAACTTCATTAGAAATTTTAATTTCACCTTGGTCCTGTGGTCCTGTGATCTTGCCCTGCCTCCACTTGCCTTGTGATATTCTATTACCTTGTAAAGGACTTGATGTCTGTGACCCACACCTATTTGCACACTCCCTCCCCTTTTGAAAATCCCTAATAAAAACTTGCTGGTTTTTGCGGCTTGTGGGGCATCATGGAACCTACCGACATGTGATGTCTCCCCCGGATGCCCAGCTTTAAAATTTCTCTCTTTTGTACTCTGTCCCTTTATTTCTCAAGCTGGCTGATGCTTAAGGAAAATAGAAAAGAACCTACGGGGCAGATTCCCCAATAAATAATATAGTTTTGTTAATCTCTTCCTTGAGTTGAAAATGTGTCTAGGTCAAGTGCCACCTTTTTTCCCCTTATATGCTGCTCAGGGTGTAGAGACACTGAAAAGCAAAGGTAGAGGAGGCTGAAAAGGGAGGCCACCGCCCACAGGCTTTGGTGTGCCCTGAAATAGCTTGGGCTGCAATGCAAGGCTTGGTTTGTCCACATAAGTCCTGTGTTTCCAGAAGTGCTGAGAAAAAATGAATCTGGTAGCAGGAAGCCAGATGCAACTCTTGCTGCAGAAACGCACCATGAAGTGTTTTGTCTTTCAGTTCTGGTTGGAGATAATTGATTGGAGACAGCAGCAGAGAGCTTTGAACTAAACAGTGCTGGAGGTGTGGGGGAAGATCTTCCTTTCTGTCCACTCACTTTGTCAACTGTAGAAAGGCCTCAACTGCCTATGTGGACAGGGTTTGGATGGATCCTGCAGAACAGCTCCAGGGACTGGCCCTGACATCAGGGCTTATAAAGAAGAAAAAAACAACTAGAAGTGTCAACACCCTGCTCTCCAACTCTGGTCCAGAATGCTCTGCTAGTAACTCCTTAAGCAACAATGACTCTTCATAGTCATAATTTATATTTGAAGATCTTGAGTCCATGTTCTTAGACAGAATTCTTTGCCTTTGGGGAATTATTTACTAAAAAAATTTTTCAGCACCTACCATTCCAGACTCTATGCTAAGTTCTGAAGACACACAGATGAACAAAGCAGACTGGTCCTTGCTGTCACTCTAGCAGGGGAGGCCAGCAATGCAAAGTCAAATAAACATATAAACAAGATCATAGACTGCTGCACATGCTATGAAGTAAGTAAAACAGGGGTCAATGACAGAAATCACACCCAATCATCAATGCTATTCATTTTAGGAAATCTGGATTTCAAATCACGTTAGCTGTGTTCACTGAGTTACTGTTTGAGCTCCCTTTGTTGAGGGTGGATAAGAGAAATACTATGAAGAACACTTTTGGATCTTGTTTTTGTCATGTTACATAATGTTACATGAGTATATTACAATTCACCCAGTGACTTCCTCAAGAATTTAGCACTTGGAAACAGTATTAAACATTCTTGCCTTGCCTGCTTTGAAGCTCAGAAAAGTAGTGTCCCCAAGTTAGGAGGGCAGAATAGCACCCAAGATTAGCATTCAAGTTCTAAGCAAGACTGTTTGAAGTAAAATCCCAGTTCTACCACTTATTAGCTCTGTGACCTCAGGAAATTACTAATCTCTCTGTGCCTCAGTTACTTATCAGGAAAATGTAGAAAACAAAAGTATCCACTTAATAGTGCTGTGTTAAGGATGGAATGAGTGAATACATGCAAAACTCTTAGCAATATACATTGCCTATAGCATAGACTCAAATATTGGCTATTAGCATAGTCACTGGTTTTACATTTTTTCTTCTTAATGGTTTCTAGCTTTTCTTTTTGGCATTTATTTTAAATGTCCTGTCTCGTACATTTTGTATACCCATTTTCTTTTGTAAATAAAAGGAGACAATTTAAAACTCAATAAATCATAACAGCCAAGTATTTTCACCAAATATAACTATACTTCATGATAAATTTTGCCTATTTCTTTAAAAATGTTGAGGTACCCTACTTCTTTAATAGGATATTAGGCATAAATAAATGTGGTTGGCACAAAAACAGAAGGAAAGTTGAGTTTGGAGAGGGTGACTCCCCAACCCCATTTGTTCTGAAGATGTCACATGCTTCTCTTATCATACACTCTAGTGGAGTCATATTTTCTAGAAATGCAAATATACTGTTAGGATATTTTGACCCCAGACACAGTTTTGCAAGGTATGATCTAAAATTTTAGAGATTTCTTTCTAAAGTAAGATATATCAATGAGCCTATAGTGTTTACATTTTTGCTGGTACATAGTAGGTATATATATTTATAAGGCACATGAGATATTTTGATACAGGCATGCAATGTGTAATAATCACATTAGAGTAAGTGGAGTACCCATCACCTCAAGCATTTATCCATTCTTTGTGTTACAAACAACCCAATTATATTCTTTCAGTTATTTTTAAAATTGCAATAAATTATTGTTGACTTAGTCACCCTGTTTTGATATCAAATACTAGATCCTATTCATTCTGCTTAATTGTATTTTTGTTCCCATTACCCACTCCCTTCAACACTATCCCTCTCAGCTACTGCTAACCATCTTTTTATTCTCTTTGTCCATGAGTTCAATTGTTTTAATTTTTAGTTCCTACAAATAAGTGAGAACATGTCAAGTTTGTCTTTCTGTACCTGGTTTACTTCACTTAATATAATGTCCTCCATCTATGTTGTTGCAAATAACAGGATCTCATTCTTTTTATGGCTGAATAGTACTCCATTGTGTATATTTACCACATTTTCTTTATCCATTCATCTATTGATGGACACTTGGACTGTTTTCAAATCTTGGCTATTGTGAATAACACTGCAATAAATATGGGAGTGCAGATATCTCTTTGATACACTGATTTCCTTTCATCGGGGTATATACCTAGCTGTGGGATTGCTGGATAATATGTTACATTTTTTGTTTTTTGAGGAACCTCCAAACTGTTCTCCGTAGTGATTGTACTAATGTACATGCCTACCAACAGTATATGAGGGTTCATTTTTATCCACATCCTCATCAGCATTTGTTATTGCCTGTCTTTGGATAAAAGCCATTTTAAATGGAGTGAGATGATATCTCACTGTAGTTTTGATTTGCATTTCTCTAATGATCAGTGATGTTGAGCACCTTTTCATAAACCTGTTGTCCATTTGTATGTCTTCTTTTGGGAAATGTCTATTCTGATCTTTTACCCATTTTTAAGTAGGATTATTAAATTTTGTTCTATAGACTTGTTTGTGTTCCTTATATATTCTGGTTCTTAATTCCTTGTCAGATGGATAGTTTACAAATATTTTCTCTCATTCTGTGGGTGGCCTCTTTACTTTGTTGTTTGTTTCCTTTGCTGTACAGAAGCATTTAAACTTGTAATCCCATTTGTCCATTTTTGCTTCTGTTTGTGGGTATTACTCAAGAAATCTTTGCCCAGACCCATGTACTGGAGACTTTCCCTGATGTTTTCTTACAGTAGTTTCATAGTTCAAGATCTTATATTTAAGTTTTTAATCCAATTTGTTTTGATTTTTGCAAATGGCAAGAGATAGGGGTCTAGTTTCATTCTTCTGCATATAGATATCCAGTTTTCCTAGCACCATTTATAGAAGAGATTGTCCTTTCCCCAATGTATGTTCTCGGCACCTTTGCCAAAAATGAATTTACTGTAGGTGTGTGGATTTGTTTCTAGATTCTCTGTTCTGTTCCATTGGTCTATGTTTCAGTTTTTATGCCAGTAGCATGTTGTGTTGCTTACAGTAGTTCTGTAGTATAATTTGAAGTCAGGCAATGTGATTCCTCCAGTTTTATTCTTTTTGCCCAGGATAGCTTTGGCAGTTCTGGGTCTTTTGTGGTTCCATATAAATTTTAGGGTTACTTTTTCTATTTCTGTGAGAAATGTCATTGGTATTTTGATAAGGATGGCATTGAATCTGTAGATTGCTTTGCATAGTATAGGCATTTTAACAATATTGACTCTTCCAACACATGAACATGGAATATCTTTCCATTTTTGTGTGTGTTCTTGTCAATTTCTTCCATCAATGTTTTACAGGTTTTATTGTAGAGATCTTTTATTTCATTGGTTAATTTGTAGGTATTTAATTTTTTATTCATAGCTACTGTAAATGGGATTACCTTCTGGACTTCTTTTTCAGAGTGTCCACTGTGGGCATATAGAAATGCTACTGATTTTTATATGTTGATTTGGTATCCTGCAACTTTACTGAATTTGTTTATCATTCTAACAGTTTCTTGGTGGAGTGTTTAGCTTTTCAAGATATAAGATCATATCATATGCAAACAAGGCTGATTTAACTTCTTCCTTTCCAATTTAGCTGCCTTTTCTCTCTTTCTCCCTCTCCCTCTCCTCCTCTCTCTCTCTCCTTTATTTATTTATTTATTTATTTATTTATTTATTTATTTATTTATTTATTTTGAGACAGGATCCCACTATGTTGCCCACACTGCACACTGGTCTCAAACTGCTGAGGTCAAGCAATGCTCCCACCTTGACCTCCCAAAGTGCTAGGATTACAGGCAAGAGCCAATGCACCTTGCCTATTTCTCTTGTCTGATTACTCTAGTTAGGACTTTCTGTACTATGTCGAATAACACTGGTGACAGTGGTCATCCTTGTTGTGTTCCAGATCTTAGAAGAAAGGCTTTTCGTTTTTCCCCATTCAGTATGATACTAGCTGTGGGTCTCATATACAGCCTTTATTGTGTTGAGGTATGTTCCTTCTATACCCAGTTTTTTGAGTGTTTTTATCACAAAGGGATGTTGAATTTTATTAAATGCTTTTTTCAGCATTAATTGAAATGATCATATGGTTTTTGTCCTTCATTCTGTTGGTATGATGTATCATATTGACTGATTTGCACATGTTGAGCCATCCTTGCCTCTCTTGGATAAATTCCATGTGATCATGGTGAATGATCTTTTTAATGTGTTCTTGATTTCAGTTTGCTAGTATTTTGTTGGGGATTTTTGCCTCAGTGTTCATCAGGGATATTGGCATATAGTTTTCCTTCTTTCCTTTTATTCCTTTGATGTGTCTTTATCTGGTTTTGGTATCAGGGTAATATTGGTATTATAAAATGAGTTTGGAAGTATTCCTTCCTCCTCTATTTTTTGGAATACTTTGAGTAGGATTAGTATTTGTTCTTCTTTAGATGTCTGGTAAAATTCAGCAGTGAAGCCATCAAATAATGAGCTTTTCTTTGCTGGGAGAGTTTTTAATGTGGCTTTGGCCTCATTACTTGTTATTGGTCTATGCAGGTTTTGAATTTGTTCATGGTTCAATCTACTGGATTGAACCAGTTCTCTCAGCTGGACTGAGAGAAATTTATTCTTAGTATGTTGTACATGTTTAGGAATGTACAACCTACCAAGAATAAATTTCTCTCAGTCCAGCTTTCACTGTATCCCATAGGTTTCGGTAGGCTGTGTTTCCATTATCATTTGTTTCATGTAAATTTTCAATTTCTTCATTGACCCACTGGTCATTCAGGAGCATATTGTTTAATTTCTATGTGTTTGTATAGTTTCCAAAATTGGTCTTGTTGTTGATTTCTACTTTTACTCCATTGTGGCCAGAGAAGATGCTTGATATTATTTCCATTTTTTAAAATGTTTTAAGACCTGTTTTGTGACCATATATGATCTATCCTTGAGAATGATCCATGTTCTGAGGAGAAGAATGTGTATTCTGTAGCTGTTGGATGAAGTGTTCTGTAAATATCTATTAGGTCCATTTGATCTATAGTGCAGATTAAGTTCAATGTTTCTTTATTGAGTTTCTGTCTGAGAGGTCTGTCCAATGCTGAAGGTGGGGTGTGGAAGCCTCTGCTATTATTGTATTGTGGGCTATATTTCTCTTTAGCTCTAATAATATTTGCTTTATATATTGGGGGGCTCCAGTGTTGGGTGCATATATACTTACAATTATTATATCTGTCGCTGGTTCAACATCTTTATCATTATATAATGACATTCTTTGTCTCTTCTCATAGTTTTTGTCTTGAAATCTATTTTGTCTGGTATAAATATAGCTATAAGTGTTATTTTTTGGTTTCCATTAGCATGAAATATCTTTTTCCATCCCTTTATTTTCAGTGTATGTGTATCTTTATAGGTGAGGTGTGTTTATTGTAGGCAACAGATCATGAGGTCTTGTTTTTTCATCCAGTCAGTCACTCTATAACTTTTGATTAGACAGCATAGTCCATTTACATTCAATGTTATTATTGATAAGTAATGACTTCCCTCTGCCATTTTGTTATTTAATTTCTGGTTGCTTTGTGGTCTTCTCTTCCTTCCTTCCTTCCTGTCTTCCTTTTAGTGAAGGTGGTTTTCTCTGGTTGTATGATTTAATTTCTTGCTTTATTTATTTATTTATTTACTTACTTATTTTTTGAAGATGGAGTTTTGCTCTTGTTGCCCAGGCTGGAGTGCAGTGGCACAATCTTGGCTCACCACAACCTCCGCTTCCCGGGTTCAAGTGATTCTCTTGTCTCAGCCTCCCGAGTAGCTGGGATTACAGGCATGCGCCACCACACCTGACTAATTTTGTATTTTTAGTAGAAATGGGGTTTATCTATGTTGGTCAGGCTGGTCTCGAACTCCTGATCTCAGGTGATCTGCCTGCCTGGGTCTCCCAAAGTGCTGGGATTACAGGCATGAGCCACCAGGCCAAGCCTTAATTTCTTGCTTTTTATTTTTAAGGTATCCATTGTATGTTTTTCAATTTGCAGTTAATGTGAGGCTTGCAAATACTATCTTATAACCCGTTATTTTAAACCCATGACAACTTAACACTGATTGCATAAACAAAAAAAAAACACACAAAAAGAAAACTAATAAAAACTTTACACTTTAACTTCATCTCGCCACTTTTTAACTTTTTCTTTTTATGTATTATTGTATTGGCTATGTCCTGAAAAATTGTTGGAGTTATTATTTGTGATTGGTTCATCATTTAGTCTTTCTACTTAAGTGTAGTTTACACACTACAATTACAGTGTTGTAATATTCTGTGTTTGTGTACTTATTATTACCAGTGAGCTTTCAGTACCTTCAGATGATTTCTTCTTGCTCATTAACATCCTTTTCTCTCAGATTGAAGAACTGCCTTTAGCATTTTTATAGGACAGGTCTGGTGTTGATGAAATCCCTCAGCTTTTGTTTGTCTGGGAAGGTCTTTATTTCTCCTTTGTGCTTGAAGAATATTTTTGCCAGATATTCTATTCTAGGGTAAAAGATTTTTTCTTCAGCACTTGAAATATGTCATGCCACTCTTTCCTGGCCTGTAAGGTTTTCACTGAAAAGTCTGCTACCAGATGTATTGGAACTCCATTGTATGTTGTTTGTTTCTTTTCTCTTGCTGCTTTTAGGATCCTTTATCTTTGACCTTTGGGAGTTTGATTATTATATGTCTTGAGATAATCTTCTTTGGGCTAAATCTACTTGGTGTTCTATAACCTCCTTATACTTGGATATTGGTATCTTTCTTTAGGTTTGGGAATTTCTCTGTTATTATCCCTTTGAGTAAACTTTCTACCTGATCTCTCTCTACCTCCTCTTTAAGGCCAATGACTCTTACATTTGCTCTTTTGAGATCTTGTAGGCATGCTTCATTCGTTTTTTCTTCTTTTATCTTTTGTCTTCTCTGTGTATTTCCAAATAAACTGTCTTCAAGCTCTCTAGTTCTTTCTTCTGCTTGATCAACTCTCATGTTAAGAGACTCTGATGCATTCTTCAGTATGTCAACTACATTTTTCAGCTCCAGAATTTCTGCTTGATTCTTTAATTATTTCGATCTCTTTGTTAAATGTATCTGATAGTATTCTAAATTCCTTCTCTGTGTTATCTTGGATTGGTCACTGGTGCCTTATTTAGTTCGTTCAGTGAGGTTATGTTTCCCTGGGTGGTCTTCATGCTTGTGAATATTCTTTGGTATCTGGATGTTTAAGCATCAGGTATTTATTGTAATAGTTGCAGTTTGGGCGCATTTGCATCGATCCTTCTTGGGAAGGCTTTCCAAGTATTCAGAGGGACCTAGGTGTTGTGATCTATGTCTTTTGTCACTGCAGCCTTACTGCATTAGGGAGTACCCCAAACCCAGCAACACTGTGGCTGTTGCACAGTCATGAAGGTACTGCCTTGGTGGCCTTGGGTAAGATCCAAGAGAATTCCCTGGATTACCAGGTAGAGACTCTTGTTTTCTTCTCTTACTTTGCCCCAAACAAACTGAGCCTGTCTCCCTTCAGGGTGGTGAGCTTTTCCTGGACCCAGGTAGGTCCACAGATGCCTTCCTGGAGCCAGGGCCTGGAGTCAGGAACCTTAAGAATTTAACTTGATGCTCTTTTCTACATTGGCTGAGCTGGCACTGAAGCCACAAGACAAAGTCCTTCCTACTCTTCACTCCCCTGTCCTCAAGCAGAAGGAGTCTGTCCCCACAGCCGCCACAGCCAGAAATGCAGTGGGTCACACCTGAAGCCAGCACAGCTCTGAATCTCACCTAAGGCCTAGAGTCCAAATATTTCCCAAACACAATAAATCCTGTGGCAGAGTACACTGAGTGCTTTGACAGGAAAACAAAACATAAGCCAGTATCTTCTGGCCCTCATTACCCAATTGTCATGAGGAGGTGGCAGAGGAGTTGTGTCCATGATTTTAATCAGTTTAAGTCATTCTGAAAAATGCCAAAAGGAATTCTTCCCCTCAGGACAAAGCTGCATCAGAGATGTTTCTTCTACCTCTTGCCTCCACATTCAAGATATGGCTTGATTCCTCGTTGCAGAAACGCCTATATATCAGGTTGGCACAAAAATAATTGCGGTGTTTGCCATTACTTTCAATGGCAAAAATTTGGCTCCCTGAAATCCAATTTCATATGTTACAACTTTGTTAAGTCTAGGAATTGTTAACTCATAATATAACTCAATAAAATAATTACATTAATTATTTTTTAAACTAAAATAGTTTTACAGTCAATAATAGCACATATGCAACTCTAGAAGGTCCCCCTTCTACTTTAGAACAGCTCACTGGGTCATGGCCTCCTTTCATATTTTCTCAGACTACTAATGCAGAGAGCAGAGGATAATTTCCTACCCCTCATGCTCATGATATGGTTTGTGAGAAGTCTAAGTCACTTTGACAATCTCCAGAATACTAACACTCCCAAGCATCCTATATAATGTATGGTATCGGATGGCTGAATGAAAAAAAGAAAAAAGAGAGTGAGTCTGTGTATTTTTACTGAATGCTTACATGTGTCAGGCACTGTCTAGGCACGGGGGTTAGCAATGAACAGGCTTTATGCAGGTTTGATTTTTCATTTCTCTTCTGGTGTAAAGATCACCAATTTTCCATGGTTATGAATAGAGAGAGTTTTGTCTCCTTTTGGTGATAAAATGAGTCTGTTCTAATTCCTAGAGAACAAATGTTAAAATATTAAATCATTATAGGTGTGTTAGGTTATACATTTGTTGCAGGTTTCAGCATATGGGAACTTTATTCTTTAGGTGGTTCTTATGGAAAATAAAAAAAATTAAGATTCAAACGTGTAAGAAAGACAAATTTATCCAAATGTCTTCGTAGTCCACTGGAGAGAAACATTTTTGAAAAGAAACAAGATGATTTTCCTCTCAGGAATGTTACTCTTGACCAAGGATTTTTTATCTTGGCACTATTGACATTTTGGGCCAGATCATTCTCTGTTGTGAAGGTTGTCCAGTGCAATGTAGGATGCTTAGCAGCATCCCTGGCCTTCCTTCATTAGATGGGAAAAATTACTACACCCACCTGACCCTATCTGCCAGGTGTGATGACCAAAAATTTCTCCAGACTTTGCCAAAGGTTCTCCAGTGGGAAAAATTCCTTCTGTCAATGAACCATTTCTCTAGAACCTTCTTTAATTTTCATTTCATACCAGCACATTCTTTAACAAGTCCAAATTCAAGACTTAAATTTCTGCCTATGAAGCTAAGCACAAACATGACCTCCTACCAATCTCTACTTTATGATAAATCATTCATAACTAATTACATAGACCCAAGCAAATTACACGTATGGAAAATCTTGATAATATTCAAAGTGGAGATGAAGGAAGATTTTTCAAGAGAGAAACTTCCCACTTTTCATTTTCACCAAGTTTCTTTCAGTGTCTGTGCTACAAATGCATCCATAATCCCAGCTCTCACAAAACTTAAGCTTCTCAATTTCATTCAACCAAATCTATTATGGACAAATTCAAAAAAGAATGACGATTGAGCCAGCATAGGGTCAGCTGAGAAAAAAGCCATTTAGCATTAGTTGCTGTATATGGATGACTCTATACATAATCAAGTCAATTTCATTTTCAGATAATTCTGTTGGCTTTTTTGAAGGCTCAAAGAAAATACTGTGTGTTGAGAGACATCTCATACAAAAAAATGGAGTTTTGGCTGGCAATAGGCATGATAATATGAGTTGATTATATCAAACAAAGTCATTGCTATTTTGTGAAAATCAGTAAACGCAAGTTGTTCTGTTCATCACAATTAAACATTGAAATTCTTTCAATAATTATGTTAAGAGAAGCATTTACAAAATAATATTCAAAATAATGTCAATTAAAAAAATTTATACATACATTTATGTAATGTCTATTACAAATCTCTGCGATTTTTTTGTTTCGTTTTTTGAGATGGAGTCTCGCTCTGTCACCCAGACTGGAGTGCAGTGGTGTGATCTCGGCTCACCGCAACCTCTGCCTCCAGGGTTCAAGCAATTCTCCTGTCTCAGCCTCCCGAGTAGCTGGGACTACAGGCAACTGCCACTACGCCTGGCTAATTTTTGCATTTTTTTTTTTTTAAGTAAAGACAAGGTTTAACCTTGTTGGTCAGGCTAGTCTCGAATTCCTGACCTCAGGTGATCCACCCGCCTCAGCCTCCCAAAGTGCTGGAATTACATGCGTGAGCCACCGTGCCCAGCCCCTGTGATTTTTATCGGTGGAAAAGATTGGAGAGGAGTGAAATAAATGAGACTAGTTGTATAACAGTGTGGTAGGATTAAGGCTATACAGCTTTGCTTCCTGTCTCTACTATGTTTTCATGATTTTCAAAAGGCAATTTAGGTAGGGTGTGATGGCTCACGTCTGTAATCCTGTGGCCGGAATTGGTGGGTTCTTGGTCTCACTGACGTCAAGAATGAAGCCGCGGACCCTCGTGGTGAGTGTTACAGTTCTTAAAGGTGGCGTGTCCGGAGTTTGTTCCTTCTGATGTTCAGATGTGTTCAGAGTTTCTTCCTTCTGGTGGGTTCGTGGTCTCGCTGGCTCAGGAGTGAAGCTGCAGACCTTTGCGGTGAGTGTTACAGCTCATAAAGGCAGTGTGGACCCAAAGAGTGAGCAGTAGCAAGATTTAATGCAAAGAGCGAAAGAACAAAGCTTCCACAGCGTGGAAGAGGACCCCAGCGGGTTGCCACTGCTGGCTTGGGCAGCCTGCTTTTATTCTCTTATCTGGCCCCACCCACATCCTGCTGATTGGTGGAGCCCAGTGGTCTGTTTTGACAGGGCGCTGATTGGTGCATTTACAATCCCTGAGCTAGACACAAAGGTTCTCCACGTCCCCACCAGATTAGCTAGATACAGAGTGTCCACACAAAGGTTCTCCAAGGCCCCACCAGAGTAGCTAGATACAGTGTGTCAATTGGTGCATTCACAAACCCTGAGCTAGACACAGGGTGCTGATTGGTGTGTTTACAAACCTTGAGCTAGATACAGAGTGCCGATTGGTGTATTTACAATCCCTGAGCTAGACACAAAGGTTCTCCACGTCCCCACCAGACTCAGGAGCCCAGCTGGCTTCACCCAGTGGATCCCGCACCGGGGCTGCAGATGGAGCTACCTGCCAGTCCCATGCCGTGCACCCGCACTCCTCAGTCCTTGGGTGGTCGATGGGACTGGGTGCCCTGGAGCAGGGGGTGGCGCTCGTCGAGGAGGCTGGGGCCCCACAGGAGACCACGGAGGAGGTGGGAGGCTCAGGCATGGCAGGCTGCAGGTCCCGAGCCCTGTCCCACAGGAAGGCAGCTAAGGCCCGGTGAGAAATCCAGTGCAGCGCCGTTGGGCTGGCACTGCTGGGGGACCCAGTACACCCTCCGCGGCAGCTGGCCTGGGTGCTAAGCCCTTCATTGCCGGGGCTGGCAGGGCCGGCCGAGTGCTCTGAGTGCAGGGCCCGCCAAGCCCACGCCCACCCAGAACTCCAGCTGGCCCGCAAGTGCCACGCGCAGCCCCAGTTCCCGTCTGCGCCTCTCCCTCCACACCTCCCTGCAAGGTGAGGGAGTGGGCTCTGGCCTTGGCCAGCCCAGAAAGGGGCTCCCACAGTGCCGCAGTGGGCTGAAGGGCTCCTCAAGTGCCGCCAAAGTGGGAGCCCAGGCAGAGGAGGTGCTGAGAGTGAGCGAGGGCTGTGAGGACTGCCAGCAGGCTGTCACCTCTAAATCCTAGCACTTTGGGAGGCTGAGGCACAAGGATCGCTTGATGCCAGGAGTTTGAGACCAGACTAGGCATTATAGTGAGACCCCGTCTCTACTAAAAATGAAAAGCTTAGTAGGGCATGGTAGCACATGCCTGTAATCTCAGCTACTAGGAAGGCTGAGCCGGGAGGATTCCTTGGGCCCAGGAGTTCAAGGCTGCAGTGAGCTATGATGGCGCCACTGCCCTCTAGCCTGGGTGACAAATCAGGACCCCATGTTTTAAAAAAAACAATAATAATTTTAGATATAATAAGGCCGGGTGCAGTGGCTCACGCTTGTAATCCCAGCACTCTGGGAGGCCGAGGTGGGTGGATCACCTGAGGTCAGGAGTTTATGACCAGCCTGGCTAACATGATGAAACCCTGTCTCTACTAAAAAATACAAAAAATTAGCCAGGCATGGTGGTGGGCACCTGTAATCCCAGCAACTCAGGAGGCTGAGTGGGTAGAATTGCTTGAACCCAGGAGTCAGAGGTTGAAGTGAGCTGAGACTGTGCCACCGCACTCAAGCCTGGGTGACACCGTGAGACTCCATCTCAAAAAAAGAAATAAATAAAATAAAAATAATAAGATAAACTGAAAAGGCAATTTAATAATACTTACTTTAAAAAGAATTTCTTAGAAAGTAGTAAAATTAGCCAGACATGGTGGTGCATGCCTGTAATCCGAGCTACTTGGGAGGCTGAGACAGGAGAATCGCATGTACCTGGGAGGCAGAAGTTGCAGTGAGCTGA